>NC_056754.1:11562500-11785000 GCF_018687715.1 Carya illinoinensis | reverse complement strand
TCGAGCGGCCAATGTCTCCGCTCGAGCTCCCTGTCGAGCGGCAGTCGAGCGTTTGAATCTGCCTGAATTCGCTCGAGCGGCCAAAAGCCTCCGCTCGAGCGAACTTGTAAAATCTGCAATATGAAATTTTTGCAAGTCATCAAAAACTGCAATAAATTTTTGGTTCATTAATTTGAGTCAAAGTTTAGGCGCAACATGAAGTAACAATTGGGAGGGAGAAGCTCAATGTTTCTTGTACATGTTGTCAATTTGAATTTATTGGATTTTTATGCCGCCACAGCCTACATATTTTGGGAAAAAAGTCTATGATGAACATCATACTACAATCATATGTCTTAGAGAGGTGGACAATCAATGCAAAGAGTTGCGTAATACATGGCATATGTGGCGATAGGGGGCCAGTGGACACAATCCCAACTGCATTTGTCATGAAACATCGTTTGATAAGGCAGTTTTATGAAGATGCTAAAATGGGATCGCAGTCTATCCAAAGATATGAGCAAGTCTCAAGGGGCATAGAGAATATCCAGTAAGAACTTCAATTAATGAATGTTGATGACGGGAACATTGAGGAGGCACAACCAGTCAATAGGCAAGTACTCTCAAATTTCACCTTACAAAATCCTCCACATATTTTGCCTAAAGGAAGGCCCAAATCATTACGCCAAAAGAACCCAAAGGAAAATGGTCCAAACAAGAAGCGACGATGTAGTATCTGTAAACAAGAGGGCCATATTAGAACGAATTGTACATCAAATAGATACTTAGAATGTAACAATTATGTTTCTAATTAATTATTTAAATCCATTTTTTTACTTTATTAAGGAATCTAATTTTTCTTTTTTGGTAGGCATATGGGGGAACCAAGCTCAACTATATTTGACATAGATTCACAATCGGGCTCTATCTCAACTGCATTTGACATGTTTGGATACTATGCCATTTGGAATATTTGTATTTCTCATTTTTTATTTATTCAACTTTTAATATGAACTTTTTTTGTTTGTAGGAATATGCCGGAAAGTTATGCAACTGCTTTTGACATGTCTCAAGATCCGACCATGTCACAGGATCAAGACTTTGGTGCTTCGTCGAATTTTCATGCATCACAAAATCATTAATTCATTCATGTCCAAGCTTTGGATGAAATGCTTTTGTTGGAGTTGCTTTGTGGATTATGACACATTTTGAGAAGCCATTTTGATATATTTTGAAATGTTTGACATATTTTGGATTGTTGTTAATGTTAATGCTATTGCTTTAAGTTTAACCAAAGTATTCACATGCGTTTTTAAAATGAAAATAATTGTCACTTTATCATTGTGAAAGTATTCACAGGCCCGTATCTCTATTTATATTATTATGAAAGTATTCACATGCTCGTATCTCTATTTACACTTTGTTATTTATTTTATTAACAGTTTCTACTATCAAGACCATTTGAAATCATCCTATCAAGAAACTTGATTGCAAGATCGAACTTCCCAAGTCTACACGAGTGATAAATGAAAATCTCAAAGGTTAATGGATTTGGAAGACAATTCCTTTCTTGCATTTCTTCAAGTAGTTGACAAGCTTCATCTGTTTTGTCACTCCTACATAAACTACTAAGTAGGTAGTTGTAAGTGTTGACAATTGGATCACAACCCATTCGCCTCATCTCATCAAGTCTTCCCTTGGCTCCTTCGAAATCACATCTCTGACACTTCTCCTTAATCAAAATGTTGTAATGGTTTTCCTCTCAGTAATTTCCATCACAAACTTGGCCATTTCAAAGGAACCCAAACTACTGAGCATTTTAATCTGCGAGTGAACCCTGGAGGTTCGACATGACTCGCCGACTTCATTTAGCACCTCTACAACTCTTCTTACGGAATACATAATAGAATCCTTGTTTGAAATGAAAACGGGTAAGAATCCAAATGCCATTTTGGTCAGACAAATTCATTTCAGCTTATAGTCATTCAGAATGCAAAGCATGGCCTTGTAATCATCTAACCACCTGCAATTATCAATAACCAAACTACAAACATCAGAATTACAACGAAGATCAGGCCGCGAACTTCTAATCCAAGCAAAGAAACGCAAGGTGGACACTCTTTCCCAACTTAAAACCCGAAAAATCTCAGTGACTAAAGAAATAGATAAACTCAGATTCGTTGAATCCTACTTGAACTCCAAATCATTCTCATCCCTCATAATCACAACAATCCCATTAATACCCATTTTTCCAGATTTTACATTTTCAGTCGAAGTCATTGTTTCTATCACAGATGAAATTGAAAACCAACGAAAGCACCTATTACAATAATTTCAAGAGAAACCAACGAAAGGGAGAGAAATCTAAATGTGTGAGAGAAATAGTCTGTGAGGGACAAAAGAGAGAGAGTGTGAGTGTGAAATGAAGAGGGAGAGAGATACGACAGTAACTTGTGAAATAAAGTGTGAAATGAAGACTTCTGCATAATTGAGAGCAATTCCTCTCATATGCGGATCATGATACTTTACATGAGACTCTTACGTGTCTCTTATTTATTGGTTGGTGTAATTCTAAGTTTTACACCAGTTCCGACTTGAAGCTTTTCTCCAGTGATTTCCTATGATCTTTTTATCCCACTTTTCTTATATTCTTGTACGCATTCAATGCAAGAATGGGCTAGGTCATGACCAATGGTCTGATTCCATGACTTTCGCCCCCTAGCTCAATATATAAAATTTGAGAAATGATACCGACCAGTGCTGTATACTTATAAGTTTATTTATTATTTTATTTATAAGATTGGTTTTTTCAGTTTTCTTTCAAAAATTAAATTTTAAATTTCATAATTTTAACATAAGAATAATAGTTGACATCTAGAGAAATAAATTTTTTATAAATTTTTCTTATATACATTTTACATTTTTAATAATATTTGCAGTAATAAAGTACATAAGTATTGTGCACTCATCTTGAAAAAAGTCATAAATAAATATAAGACTTTCATGAAAAAATTAATGTTTTAATAATGAATCTCACTTTTTTTCAAATAAAAAAGATATATATCTTAAGTGTATCTAACGTTACTCCCACTACCTTCTTAATTAGAGTTCTCTTCAATCCAAGAATTGTTGTAGAGATTTCTAAAGTTGTTATCTGTCCAGGTAATGCAGCAGATAAAAAGATTTCAAGCCATGAGAGGTCTGAGCAGTTTTTAGTAATGGCTCCTATTGTTTTATTTATTCCCAGGGAAGAGGTTGTAATGCTGAATCTTCAAGTATGAGCAAGCAATAGAGATTGTGGAAAGTATTATAGAACATGCAGGTCCCTAACAAGATTAAAGTCTTTGCTTGGTGAGTGTGTAGAGAAGTTTTGCCAACTAAGGAAAATTTGCTAAAGAAAAAGGTTTTAACTGATGGTTTGTGTAGCCTATGCACATTGTCACAATAAAGATATGCATCATGCTTTGCTTAGTTACCCTCACATTATGGAGGAATGGAAATAGTATTTTCCTTTTCCGCCTAGCAACGCTAGCTGAAAAGTTTTTGACATCTAGCTTTGAAGTTGGTAGAAGACAACAAAGCTGATAAAATGGATTTATTTTTCAATTTAGCTTGGGCCTTCTAGTACAGAAGAAATAAGGTGGAATTTGAAGAAGTGTAGCTGAGTCCAAAATCTGTGCTTAGTCATGCTATAGGCCTTATGCAGAGTTTTATAGCAGTTAACGTTAAAACTAATATGCAGTTGAGATCTCACTTTAGTTGGCATCCACCTCTTGTTTTAGTGTTAAAGCTAAACATGGATGGGGCTATGTTTGAAGATATGCAGAGAGCATGTGTGGGAGCTATTCTTAGAGATGCAAATGGTAAAGTGCTTATGGCTACAAGTAGGGAAGAAAATGATGTGGAGCATCTAGAAGTGATTGAGTTATTGGCAATTTTTCAAGGATTGTAGCTATGTTCTACCATGGGCATGTGTGTGGTGCTGGTAACTCCTAGGCTAATACTTTGAAACCCTAGATGCAAAAAGAAGGAATAAGATCAAGAGGAATGTTTGCAACATGTAACGCCATATATGGGAGGGAAATTTAAATTTTATGAAAATTTGAGGTGAGCTAAAGGCGCCAACTTAGTTTTTGTTTTGACGGAAATTAGATGTGTGGGTGTACGAATATTTGAGGTGGGCTGTTTCCATGGTTTTACGTTGGTTGGGAGGGATAGACGAGTTGCAGCGGGTTAGGGTTAATTAGCAGTGAGAGGGAAATTCAAGTTTTCTAAAAATTTGACAAAAGTTTGAAGTTGGCGCTCAAGTTTGGAAGACCCGCTTTTATTGTGGAAAAATTTTGAGAGAACTCATATATGGCTATATATATGTACACATGATGCCCCAAGTTTATTAGACTTAATACCAACCGAACTACTCATATGTTGGGATTGGTTTTCTTCGTCTTTACTGTTGGTTTCGAATAATAAATCTGGTGGCGTATTTCTTTGGTCAAGTTTATGTATCTTTCGAATGTGAATTATAATTAGTTTAAGAGATAAGTCGATCTGTGAGGCAATTTTTAATATATTGAATGTGAATTAATTAAAAAAAATGATACTTCAAAGTGAGAAAATGTGTTTTTACCACGTTTATTATTATTATAAGACTAATTCCTCGCCATATTATTATTAAAATATGACATTACAATTTGCGTGGATAATGTAAAATAGAAATTATTCATCATCATGATCGGAAGATTCACAAAATAAACTCAACACGTGATCAACAAATATATATTAATCTGGATTAAAGAGTTAATTAAAATGTCATTCAGTTCTTCTTTCTTTTTCGGAAAATACCCTTTCGATTGTGAAGAAATCTGGAATCCTATCCAAAAGAGACGTGAGACAGCAATATGTTCACCCATCAAAATGTTTAGGTTGTGTTCTTTCCAACATATATATAATATGGCCAAATGTGTATAATGTTGTAACTATAATTTCTATACTTTAATCGAAAGCATTAGCATTTAGATCAGAGCTTTATTTCTGTTCTTCCACGTAATTATAATTTTCTTCATTTCAATTATAAAAATCTTGTACGTAGTTTTGGTAATGTGTTTGTGGTTTTCTCAACTCATGCATGCGCGCCTTTCTAGTTTTATTACTAATGAATTCATAAACGTTATTACATTTTGGAGAATATTATTTAAGAGCTTGTAATAATTAAGTTATGATTATTAATTAATTATAAATTTATGAGGCTTTGCATTTGACATACAAATGTTTTTTTTTTCTTTTAAATAAGAAGAGCAAGGACTAGGAGAAAGAAAAAACAAGGTGCTCAAACAAAGTTTGACGATCAAGTAAAAGTTATGTTTTTCCTTCCAAACATTAAGCAAATAGCCTATGGAATTCAAGTTAATGTCAAACATATAAACTCCTCACTGGAGGACTTGTCAGCCATCTGGCATGAGTATCATTAAGTTGATCAGATGGTCAAATTTTCTTGAATAGCTGTAAATGTCCCTATAATAGTCCCGCCCACGTCGGGGAATGTCTCAGAGCCAGGAAGAGGTTTCACCTTGCTCGTTCGATCAACTTCAAGTGGATACTTTAACAGGTGGCCCTTCATTTCTGTTACCTCATCAGCTGCATATTGTCTCTAGTTGCGCTCGCTCATGGACCATACCTGTCTCACACATTCAAGGCTCTTTGGTTGCTTGAAACATTCTTCGATTGCCTCGACATGCTCTGCCCATAATGACATTCTATATCCATAGATCTGCTGAGCTTGTTAATTGAGGGGGTCTGACGCACATGTTAGCGAATTGAAAAGTGACTTTATACTAGGGGTGCTACCCGCATGGCGCGGGGCGGGGGCATGATCCCCTCCCCGCTACTGGGGGGTACTGGGGTTGAAACCACACCCGCCCCACGCGCCCCCCGCTCAACCAAAATTATAATATAATTTAAATTATAAATTAAAATTTATACATTTAAAAAAATATAAACTTATTAGAGTTGTATTATAGGATTAACTTGAATTCAACTTCAAGTTTTTAACAAATTTTATATATCTATATTCAACCCACCCCCACATGGGCTATTAATCCATGTGAGGCGAGGGCATGATCCTCTCCCTGCTACCGGGGGTACTGGGCTTGAAACCACACCCCACCGCGCAACCCAATGTCTAAATTTGTTTTAGACCCAAATTATAATATCATTAAAATTTATACATTTAAAAAAATATAAACTTATTAGAGTTGTATTATAGGATTAACTTGAATTCAACTTGAAGTTTTTAACAAATTTTATATATTTATATTCAACCCGCCCCCACATGGGCTATTAATCCTTGTGGGGTGGTGGCATGATCCTCTCCCTGCTACCGGGGGTACTGGGGTTGAAACCACACCTCGCCCCGCGTGCCCCCCGCTGAACCAAATGTCTTATAATTTTTTAGACCCAAATTATAGTATAATTAAATTTATAAATTAAAATTTATACATTTAAAAATAAATAAACTTATTAGAGTTGTATTTTGAATTAACTTGAATTCAACTTCAAGTTTTTAAAATATTTTATATATCTATATTCAACCCCGCCCGTGCGCCCCCTGCTCAACCCAATGTCTTATAGTTTTTTAGACCAAAATTATAATATAATTAAAATTATAAATTAAAATTTATACATTTAAAAAAATATTAACTTATTAGAGTTGTATTTTGAATTAACTTGAATTCAACTTCAAGTTTTTAACAAATTTTATATATCTACAATTTTTATTAATGTAGTTTATGATAAAACCTTGGGTTTGATAATTAGTACTTTAAAAATCTTTTTATACTTGAGATAATCTTTAAATAAGTTGGATTATTATTTTTGAGTTTGAATTGAGGTCCAAAATTCAAGAAATTAGAACCTATCTATTTATTTGTTTTCATCACTTTATTTTCACGGTTGCACAAGTTCACACTCAACCCATAGACTCCATGCACACTTATATCACTTCTGTCCCTAGGGTTTTATTTTTTGGGTCCTACATACACTACGGAAGAAACCTCAAGCCGGTGCAATATCGTTCTACGCACAAGTCCCCACGGTTGCGCAAGTTTGAGTTGCAGAACAACACTTCCTCCTTCCACAGCCACGCAAAACCATAGCACAACCCTTCCTCCGTCGGGCAACATCAGTCCGAACGGAAAAGAGCACCACTGTTTGTCCCCTATTTTTCCATACCCGAAACAGAGCATCCACCGATCTCCTTTTTGCCAAGCACGGTAAGCTTCATCAAATTTCATGTTACTTCTTTATGCTTTTGGGTTGAGGTTTCTACCACTCTTCAAATTTCATATTACTTCTTTATGTTGTATGTAAAAGAAAACTATGCATATATATTACTAGTTCTTTTAGTTTAGTAAATATTAACTCTGTGTGTGTGTGTATATATATATAAATTAAAACTTTATTAGTTGGGGCGAGTATGGAACAAACTATATTAGTTGGGATGATCTGAAGGTCGATTAGGATAAGGTGGCCGCAGGATTGGCTGCCGGAGATGATAAATATGAACAAAGGCAGATTATTGTGGTTGACAAGAATGGTAGGGGAGATTCTCTGACGGTTTAGGGAGCGGTTGAGTGGAAGCAATATTCAAGATGTTAATCGTGACAAGGATGTTTTTGATTGGGTGGAAGCTAATATTCAGGATGTGCAATACCACATTTACGAAGAGAGCAATTGCCTGTAAAAGAGTCTAGTTTAATGGAACACCTCAAGTAATAACAAAAGTTTCTTGGAGATGCATTAGTATGGATTTTTGTGAAGATTTTTGGGTATTTGAATTTTTAGTAGTCTAATTACTTGTAAGGGATAACCTAGAAATAGAGGAAAACTATGGGAAAAATCAAAGAATGATCAATAAAAAAATACTATGGGGCAGAAACGATCAATAAAAATAATAATGGTTGATTCTTTTTATAAAAAAATAATGAAAAAAAATCAAAGGATAATAATGGTTCTTTTTAAAAAAAAAATAATTACTTGATATATGACACTGTGTTATCTCCATTTGTTATTTAATACATAATAAAGAAAACTAATATATGCTCAGAGAGAGAAAAAAAAAAGCAACAAAAAAAAAAACAATAGTACGACTATTGAGCTACTTGAAATTTATCGGTCAAATGGTATTTTTAACTGACATTATTACATAGTATTAAAAAAATCAAAGGATAATCTTTTTTTTTTCTTGGAGAATTTATATTTGATTCTCCAAAATTTAGAAACCTTAGTAAGGCAATGATTGGCATATACTGATGCAAATATATATATACACACACACTCTTCAATGCATACTTTTCTTTTACACTATGGGGAAGGTCAGATACGAGTAATTGGCATGAGCCGCATATGTATCAATCCTCAAGCACTCCCAGTTATTGATCCATAGCTACTAGAGTACTACTCTTAACCATGGGGAAATTCTTTGGGGAGAATAGAATATATTTTATGCTTCTGATTATATGCAAATTTAAGCTTTATTTTGCTTTACTCATACAATTAAATTTTTTTCCATACTATGTTTTAAGTTATTGATGATCTTGCATTCTCATAGGTTTTTGTTTTCATATTTAAAATATAGTTAAGCTATGGACAAAAGTTGGATGAAAAAACCTCAACATACAAAAGAGTATCTCGATGGTGTCAATCAGTTTTTGAAGTTTGCATGCGAGAATTGTGATACAAATTCGTCGATTTGTTGCCCATATAGAAAATGTGGATTATGTCAGATGTTTATCCCCAACATGGTATATGATCATTTGATTAGTTATAAAATTTCTCAAGGTTACACCATTTGGCATACTCATGGGGAGAGAAGAGGGGGGGCATCTTACCATGCTAATGATGCCCAAAATAATAATGAGCAAATAAATGAAGGCTCTAGTGGGATGACAACCATGTTACATGATGTTTTCCCCATGTTTGATCCTGAAATAGTGGAGGGTGGGCCTGAAATAGATGTGGATGCTGGAGAGGCTGGAGTGCAAAATGAGAATCGACAAGGTTCTAGTGAAAGAGTTAATAAATTTTACAATATGTTGAAAGATGCTGATGAGCCATTATATGAAGGGTGCACAAAACATACTAAGTTTAATGCTATCATATGTATCTGGAATATGAAGTGTTTGGGTGGATTGAGTAATAGCATATTCACAGAACTGCTTGAATTTGTGAATGAGTTGCTCCCACCAGGAGCATCATTGCCTAAAAATGCATATGAGGCGAAGAAGTATATGAATGAGTTAGGACTTGGATACGAGAAGATCTTAGTACGTCCCAATGTTATTTTGGAAGGACAATGAGAATCTGGAAACATGTATGGTATGTGGAGCATCAAAGTGGAAGCAAAAAGAGTCTATGGATGATATGTCTAAAAAAGGTAAAAGAAGTCCAGCGAAAATATTAAGGTGGTTTCCGTTGAAAACAAGGTTGCAAAGATTTTTTATGTCATCGAAGACTTCTTCACAAATGAAATGGCATGCTATGAGCTGCACAAATGATGGAGTATTAAGGCATCCAGCAGATGGCATGGCCTGGAAAACGTTTGATACACAACATGATGATTTTGCCTCTGACCCCCACAATGTTAGGCTTGGTTTATCTGCAAATGGCTTTAATCCTTTTGGAAACATGAGCATTTCTTATAGTACTTGGCCGGTTATGGTGGTACCTTACAATTTACCTCCTTGGATGTGCATGAAACGATCAAGTTTCATGCTATCGTTGATTATACCGGAACCATCATCACCTTCAATGAATATAGATGTATACTTAGAGCCTCTAATATCAGAATTAAAGAAATTATGGGAGGTTGGAGCACCAACCTATGATATTTGCTCTAGGGAGATCTTTACAATGCGCGTAGCTTTAATGTGGACGATAAATGATTTTCCTGCGTATGGTGATTTGTCTGGGTGGAGTACGAAAGGTCGTTTAGCATGTCCTATTTGTATGGGTAACACACGATCTAGATGGCTTAAACATGGAAAAAAGTTTTCCTATATGGGGCATAGACGATTCTTGCCAAGTAATCATAGGTGGAAAATGATGGCAAAAACATTTGATGGTACATGAGAAATTGATCCTTCACCTACTATGCCAACACCTGATGAAATCTTGGAACAATTAGATGGTTTAAATTACAATGATAGAACAGATCGTAAAGAAAAAGAGTTGTGGGGTCGACTAGTGTTAAGGAACACTCATGGAAGAAATATAGTATTTTCTTTAGTTTACCTTACTGGAAAGATAATTTATTGCATCATAATCTTGATGTGATGCACATTGAAAAAAATGTGGTGGATAATATTGTTGGCACACTATTAAATATTGATACAAAATCAAAAGATGGCATAAAGGCATGCCTTGACTTGCAGTAGATGGGTTTGAGACCACAAGTTCATCCAGTTATAATAGATGCAAACAAGACATATTTGCCTCCTGCTATTTTCACAGTGAGTAACAAAGAAAAAGAAGACTTGTTGAAGGTTATACAAAATGTAAAAGTACCGGATGGTTATTCTTCAAATGTTTCACGTTGTGTCAAGCTTCAACACCGTACCATAGTGGGCATAAAGAGTCATAATTGCCATATATTGATGCAACAACTCCTGCCAATTGCATTACGTGGGTCATTACCTAAGAAGGTAATAGAACCATTAATTGAGTTATCTAGATTATTCAGGGGAATTTGTTCCAAAACGTTGCGGCTTGAAGATTTGGACCGATTGGAATCTAGAATACCTTACATATTGTGCCAATTAGAAATGATATTTCTGCCATCATTTTTCACGGTTATGGTTCAATTGACTATACACTTAGTTGCAGAATGTAAGCTTGGAGGACCCGTTCATTATCGATGGATGTATCCCGTTAAAAGGTATGCTATAGTTATTGAACTAAAAGTCATGTGTGTCTATTAAAGTAAGAACATATTTGTTTAAAAATAATAAAAGTCATCTAATGATTTATGTGGTAGGTACCTACACCGACTTAAGTTTCATGTGCGTAATAAAGCTGCACCAGAAGGTTCCATTGCTGAAGGATATTTGCTGGAGGAATTATTGATGTTTTGTTCTCGTTATTTAGAATCTGCTCAAACGGTTTTCAATAAAACATCTAGAAACCCGGATGATTCTAAAGGAAAAGTTGTTGACGTTCGCCTCGATTTTATGTCGTGGACCTAAGCACATCGCTATATTCTCTTCAACTTTGACGATTTCACTCCATTCCGCATTTGAGTTGCAATGCTTGATTCCTATGAATTAAATTATATTTAATTTATATTTGTGAAATTGTAACAGACATTTGTGATGTCGTGAACATATAATAGGATGCACTTGGAAATAATGAGGAATACAATTGATGGGAATCATTTATCGAATGATGAACTACAGAAGAGGCACGAAGACCAATTTTGTAATTGGTTCCAAGACTATGTATGGATTACACCCCATTCAATATTGTATCACAATATTAATTTATTATGACTCTGTAGTTAGTTTTTGTCATTTTAATCAATGCTAATAATCCAACCTTTCAGGTAATGAAAATGGATGACAATGGAAGAAGTAAATTGGGCCATAAAGTCGTAATGCATTCTAAAGGACCCATGCGAGTTGCCAAAGAATTTAAATGAATTTTCATCAATGGCACAAAATATCGCACTAGGAATCACGAAAATGGGAAGAAAACTCAGAATTGTGGTGTTAGTGTGTGTACTGATCAAGATGGCCCTGCTTGGTATGGCCAATTAACACGCATAATTGAGGTTATGTATTATGATGGGTCCCGATATGTGTTATTCAAATATGGTTGGGCAGACGTTGCTCGGGGTAGAGGTTTCAAGGAGGACGAATTTGGCTTTATTATTGTAAATTTTTCTCATCTAGTACACACTGGTAGTCGGATAGTTGATGATCCGTTTGTTTTATCTTCCCAAGTATCTCAAGTATTTTATGTGGCAAATGAAAGATGCCAAAATTGGGTCGTCGTCTTTAAGACAAAACCAAGAGACGTGTATAACACTGGTGAAGAGGAAGTGACTGATGACGATGAGGATGAACATTTCGACAATGAATATTGTATTAACACTTCCACGATGAAGCTATTGAACTTGGTATTGACAATGTTGTGGACGCGAAATGACATAGATGGAATGACAATCGAAACTCGCTAATAGTGTTGAGGTTTCGTTTATATTTCTATAGGCTTGTTTACATCAATTTTCTTTTATATAGGCCTCTTTAGTGGTACTGTTTTTGCTATATCGTTTTGTTGGTACTTGGGTTTTTTAATTTTGTTCTATATTTTTGTAAAATCCAGGTACTTTGATTGTTACTACGGTATTCCTCCGCTACAAGTGAGGGTTTATTAATAAATTCGGGCGGGGGTCACTAATGGACATGTGACTACCCTCTCTTTAATTGTTTTTAAAAAATATGATATCTTTTATCACATAAATCTATCTCATATCATGCTCAAAATATTATTATTTCTATTGATTTGCATATATGCAATTTTTTTTTTTTGTATAGGTACAATGGTTCCAAAAAAGAAGGCAAAGACTACCATACCACACTTGCGAAGACAATCTACAAGACTACAAGCTGTCCATAGTGAGACACAATTTGATAGGGCAGCCCATTCATTACCCTCTGTCGATGGGCCACCCCTTTCCGTTAATAGGATGGTGGAGTCATCACCTTCTATAGATTGTCCTTCACAGCCATTATTATCTTCACAGTAAGAGACTCAACCTTCTCCATCTAACCAAATGGGAGGACAACTATCCACACATACGGAGATGAGCAGAGAGACCGAGTCATGCACATCTGTACCAATAGCACCTAGTTCAGAAGCAGAAAATGTCGACTCGTGTTCCGACATTGGAGATCGCTTTGTCATCGTCGTAGGTATGTTTTTGTTTTTCTTACTTATTATTTATTTAGCTATGAATGAAGATTTACAAAATACTAACAATGTAACTAAATCCATTTTTGCAGATAGTAATGGCGATCGAGTAAAGAGTCCACTGCACTCGATTCCTGACATTTGGCATCTTCCAGAAGGGGAGCGCATTGCAATAGAGCTCAATCTTATTGGTCAACCTATAAAAAAGCAAGACGCAAAGGTGGTAAGGTTGGGTGGTCTGATATCGAAAAGTAATAAGTTGGTTCCAATAATTTACAACGATTGGAGGTCGGTGCCTAATACCATCAAGGAGGAAGCGTGGGGTCTTATAAATGTATGATTTTTTATAACATCATATTAAAACATTATTAATAATTAATAGGTATATTTTGAAATTTGTTTTTAGAAAGCTACTCACACACCTGTGTAAATTTATTTTGACTGTAGGGCAAGTTTAAAGTTCCTGATGACAAATTAGATGTATTCAAAAAATGGATACTAAAGGACTTGGGGAAGAAATGGAAAGACTACAAGCATGAGTTGAAGAAAAAGTTACGTAATGAAAAAGACACCTCTGCAGCACAAGTTGTGGCAAGGGCAAGTCCCGATATGGTGGACTTAGAGCAACTGGCAGAGTTGGCCAATCTTTGGTTCGATCCAGAATATATGGTAACAGTGCGCATATTTTTGTTATATATTTATAAAGTCAACCAGCTAGTTATTTTCATAATTCTCATAATCTTTGTGATATTGTAGTCAAAATGTAATAAAACCAAAAAGTGTCGTAAGAAGCAGGTGATTGTTCACAGCGGAGGATCGAAAAGTTTAGCAAGATATGCCCATGATGTGGTATTTATTTAATTAATATTTATTTATTGTTGAATATTTGTTAGTTCTTTGTTTTCGATATATGTGTTTAATCTAAAATATTGGAAGCAGAAAAAATCAACTGGAGTATTGCCAAGTCGAGCCCAGTTGTTTGTCAAGACCCATAAGAAAAAGGATGGCACACACTACAATGATGAAACGAGAAAGAAAGTGGTGTGTTTATTTTCAAATTTATTACTTTTTAATTTTAATGGATTTATAAGATGGAGAATAATGTGTATTTTTAATTGTCTATTATAGGTTGAGATGGAGGAACTTTTAACACAGGACACAAATCCTATAGAAATGGGGTCTGGAGGAACTATGACTTGGAAATCAGATGATATTTATTCGAAACTTATGGGCTTAGAACGGCCTGGAAGTGTGCGCGGTTTGGGGTTTGGGCCAACCCCTACAAGGCAAACTTGTCAACATTCACTACCAACTTCATGGTATATCAAAGGAAGAGTTTGATAAAATGCGGAACAAATTAACTGAATTGCGGAACTTAGTAAACACATTCGTGCATGCATAGGTGAGCACCTCACATATGTTTAGTTGATATCAGTTAACCCTATTTTGAAATTTTTGGACCCTAATTTGAATTTATATTCAGGCTTCAGGACAAAATCAAAATGAGAATGAAGAGGAAGAGAAAGATCAAGAGGAGGAAGATCAAGAGGAAGATGAAGATGAAGATGAAGATGAAAATGCTGAAGAGGAGGAAGATCAAGAGGAAGATGAAGAACAGGAAGAGGAAGATGAAGACAATGATTGAGGGTCAGGATTACAAGTTAGACTATAATTGAGTCTATATTTATGGTATTTGTCATATATCGACATTTGCTCTGTTTAATAGTATTTGTAACTTTCCTTAATTAAGACTAAATTTATGGTTATGCCATATATTGACGTTTGCTCTGTTTTGCTAAGTTGGAATTAGGATGGATTATAAAAGGATAACTACTGGATTATGCATATGTTTTACTACTCTTTTTGGAAGTTGTGAATCTTAGTATGATGTTTAACATATTTTGTCATAAAGTTCGCAAACGCCACATTCTTTTGAAAAAAATTAGAATAAATACGAGATCCATATTAAAAGATTAAATTTTTAATAATAGACTACTTTTTTCAAAAGGAATATTGTACAACACTTGCACAATTTTTAAAATGAATGCACAATACTTACATTACTGTATTATACATTACATATTAAATATTAAAGGAATTAAACGGCGTCACATTAAGATCTCGACGCGTGAACTCTCTTCTTTAATTCTATTTAACCTCCCTCCCTCTAGAACTGGAATGCGATATATGGCATTTACATGTAGGGCATCCTAGAAATTCAACTAAGATTTTGTGGGTATTTTCGTATCATTTAAATAAGTTTTTTTATTATTTTTATTATTTATTTTACTATCAATAAATTTATAATAGCCTTCATCGTTGACGCTATATATTATTACCGACGTCACAATAAATACTTCGGTGCATTTATCAATTACCGGCGTTTCATTGATCAATTTTCAGCATTTGGTAAACGCCGCCAATGCTATATAATTATTACCTACGTAACAATATAAACGCTGAAAAACTATTTATTTACCAGCGTAAAATTAATCAATGGCCGGCATTTGTTCAAACAAAATAAACGCCAAAACACTCAATACTTTATCGGTGTAAACTTTATCAATTATCGGCGTTTTGTGAAACGTTGCTGATGCTATATATTATTACCGGCGGTATATTAAAGACGCCGGTAAACACTGTTAATATAACGGCGTATAATTAATAAAGTATTGGCATTTGTGTAAACGCCACCAAAAATATATATTATTACCGACGTAACAATCTAAATGCCGGGAAACTACTAATTTCCCAACGCATAATTGCTATCTTGGCGGCGTTGTTATAAATGCCGCTAAACCTATACATTATTAATGGCGTAAAAATTTAAATGCTGGGAATTTCAATAATTTATCGGCGGAAACATTAAGCACCGGTAAATTTTTATATCTACCGGCGAAGAAACAAACACCACGGATAGAAACGCTGCCAATTTTGCTTTTTATTTTTTTGTAGTGGCATCTCATATATTATTGTTGAGAGTGATTGTTTGCTTCTTATTCAATCTCTTCAAAATGATAGTATGGGCGATTCTTTGTTAGGTGCACTGTTTGCAAAAGTTCAAAGGCTTAAGCATTGTTTTGTTTCATGTTCCTATACTCATGTTTATAGGGAAGGAAATTAGGTTGCTCATCTACTTGCCCGTAATACTTTGAAAGTTGAGAAGATTCAAATGTGTTGGGATTGTATTCCAAATTTTATTTCTCAAGCTATTTGGCTTGATCAATGTCTGCAATCATTTTCTCTAATGTAATGGATGATTTAACCCTAGATGTGAGGATTGAACCTCATTTCTTTTCCCCATCTTTTCTCTCTTTTCCTTTTTTCTTTTCCCTCTTTCCTTTCTTTTTTTCTTCTTTCTTCTGTTTCTTTCCTTTTCCTCCTGGTTTCTCTCTCTCCCAGCAAACACTCTCTCTCTCTCTCTCTCTCTCTCTCCATCTTCCATCTATTTCTTTGTCCTGCTGTAGCGCCTTCGTTAGCCGGTCGTGCGTCTCACCACCCCCACCATTCGACTCCCCTCCAGCCGGTGAACACCCCCACCAAATTTAAGCCAAAACCGAGCCACCGTTAGCCGCCATGAGCTTCTCCAAGCCACACTGTTTTTCCTCCATTCCGCTGCCATAGTTCCACCTTCGGCCACCATCTCTTCACCACTTCGTCACTGACCTCTTGCCGACCTAACCCACCCATTTCCAGCTCCGATCCGTCACCAGAGCAACCACCACGAGCTCAGCTCAGTTTTGGCCATTTTTTCACTTCCATAGCCCTTTTTATGGCCACCCATGGCCAACCACCACTTTCACTAGTTTCACTAACACCTCTAAACCATTCCCTATCAATCCCAACTCTTGCTTCATCTCCATTCAAAAGTTGATATTTTATAACCCACGACCACAGTGCTTTTATACTGTTACGTTCCTTTTTCACCACTTTTTGCAACGTCTTGATCATTTGAAAAATATTTTATAGCGCTATAAGTATTTTCTAAACTTCATTTAAGATTTAAATATATTTTTTATTTAACAATAAATTGTGATTGGTTGGTTATGCCGGACTGAGTCCGAGGAGTTGGGGTCGGATGGATTTGAGGACGGAGTAATTTATGTTTGAATGATTTGGATTGTTGGGTATTTTGTATCATGTCATTTGCATTACATGGTGCATGCATATACATGTGTTGTAAATTGAAAACTGGATTTTCACGTGTAAATGTATTTTTGCATGCGTGTATCACGACTCCAAGCCAAGATGTGGCATTATTCGGGTGGAGTTTCTCTAGTCACTTGGGAGGGGATAATATTGAATGACGTCCCCTAAGGTGTTGTTAGGCGACAACAGGCTCGGGCGATACGATAACACTATCGTGCCGACTTCGTGGTTCCTCGGTTGGTGGGGACTAGAGGATGCCTAGTCATGGTACGCGCTGAGTGCGGAGCGAGGTATCGCTCTTGTAGATGTCACATGCATAGTAGTTACTTGCGGTGTGGCATAGGAGCCATAGTGTATGGATGATCCCTAGGGGAGATCATGGTGTATAGAATAAATTGAAAATTGGTTTTGATATTGGATATGGGCCATTTTCTGGGAAAATTGCGAGTTTGATTAAAGGTTATTTGTAGGCCTTTTTCTGGGAAAATTGAGGCATTTTTATAAGTGGATTTTCGTGAACCAGTTTTTGGAAAAATGGTGGATTCTTGTTTTGGGTCATTATCTATGATAATGGCGATGATTTGTTTTAAAGGATTTATTGTGGGCCAAAAATGGGATTTTTTTTTGCGTGGAAGAAAATGTGAATTTTCAGGACACATGCATATGGTATCCTGTTCATAAATATTGTTGAGTTTTAATGTATTTTTATCTTGTAGGTGTTTGGATTATTACTTACCTGCTATCTTTGGTACCGTAGACTTTGATATAGATGAGAAGGAGAAGGTTGAGCCTGAGAAAACAGCTCCATCAAATGATTGATTTGGAGTTGCTTGAAATGTTGGAAATTATTTTCAGTGCCTTTAAATTATGAATTTTGGATTTGAGACAATGTTGAAACTTGTAGTATTTTATTACGTTTGTTTTAAGCAAGTTTGTATTTAAACAAAATTCTAGTACTTAGTTGAAAGACTTTTTATTACCGCTGTGTTATTTTTAAGTACACGTGTTGCATGTACACACACTTGGTACTTGACGATGGGATGCGTAACTCGTGTTGTCATCATCCCGACGCCTCAATTTCCACATGTCCGTCTGTAGGAGTTAGGGGCGTCACACCACAAACCAACTCCATCCTCACCACCTTACCAACCAAGTGACCGAAGCTTTATCCAAAGTGTAGGTCTCGACTTTGACCACCGAAAACTCGACTGCTCCAATCAGCATAAAGTTGGATGGTTCCAACTATGCCCTATGGTCCCAAGTTATCGAGATATATATCTACGACAAAGACAACCTAGGCTTTATCAACAGCGACTGTCCACCACCGTCGCCTGTAGACCCATCCTTTCGAAAATGGCATACCGATAATGCCATTGTCAAAGGTTGGTTGATAAACTCTATGGATCCGGCACTCATTGGCAACTTAATTCGATTTGCCACTGCAAAATTAGTATAGGATGCCATTGCTTTCACTTATTTCGATGGCAGTAATACTTCTCAAGTCTAGAACTTTGGTGATGTGTTGCACGTTTGCGACAAGCCAGTGGCTCCCTTGAGAAGTTCTACACCAAACTACAAGGACTTTGGAGGGAAATGATTTCCCCCGTACAAATCTAATGGAATGCACCACCGACATCCACCACTACAACAACCTACTCCAAGAGGATTGTGTTTACACCTTCCTTTACAAACTTGATGATCGCCTCGACAACATCCGCAGCGATGTGCTTCAGATGCGCCCATTTCCTTCCATCGAGCAAGCTTATGCTCATGTTCGCAGGGAGGCTCTCAGGAAAGCAGTCATGAGTGCTGGTGACCCTGACAATACCTCAGGTGTGGTTCTGGCAACCAAGGGGTTGAAACTAGGTTCAACCACCTCACCCTATATTTCAGTCTCCAGCCAGCCCACTCGGAAATCCACTATAGCCTCTAAGTCATGGATTGTTCCTGATGGAACGAGATGCTCCCACTGTGGCAACTAGCGCCACACAAGTGAGAACTGTTTTTTAAAAAAATGGCTACCCTGATTGGTGGTATGAGTTATAGGCAAAGAGAAGGACTCGGCTGGTGCGGATGCAAACACAGGCAAGGTGGTTGTAGCGGCAGTCAAACCCCACCTTTCCTTGATTCCCCAAGCTGAGTCATCCCAGGATGCAGGACCCATCTCCGATATAGGTAACTGTGGTTTTGGTTTAGTTACCTCCTCTTGTGACGTTGATCATGGTGCCTGGCTCCTTGACTCCAAAGCCACAGACCACATGACTTTTGCAGCTACTGATTTTACTACGACATCTCCACCGCAAATGCTAATGGGGTTGTCTCTCCTATCATAGGGGCCAGATCTATGTATCTGTATCCTTCCCTAAAATTTTCGAATACATTCCATCACTCTTGCATAAATTACTATTTGTTAGTCAAGTTACTACAAAATTAAATTGTGATGTCCTAATTTATCCTACATTTTGTGTTCTTCATGATATTCTCTCCAAGGAGATCATTGGGTGTGGTACTAAAAGGGGGGGCATATACTACATGGAAGATGTCAGCGTGGGTCATGCCCATCACATACAGAGTGATGGGAGGGAGTAACAAATCTGGCTATGGCATCGATGCTTGGGACATCCAAATTTTGGTTGTCTGAAACATTTACTACCGGATATTTTTTCTAATGTGATGTTGTCTGACCTTAAATGTAATACCTGCATTTTAGCTAAAAGTCACCGAACTTCCTATCTGTTAAGCACTATTCCCTTTTTTTTAGTTCACTCTGATGTGTGGGGTCCCTCCCCTATCTCTATTGGTTCTAGTGTTCGTTGGTTTGTCATTTTTGTTGATGGTTGTACTTGTATGACCTGGCTTTACTTGATAAAACATAAAGATGAAGTGTTACACGTGTTTCAATCATTCCATGCAATGATCCAAACTCAATTTTTAGCCAAGCTACGAGTTCTCCACTCTAATAATGGTGGCAAATATGTTAGTCAGCACTTCCGCACCTATTTTGAACACCATGGACTCATTCATGAGACATCGTGTCCTCAGACCCCTCAGCAAAATGGCATAGCTGAACAGAAGAACCGCCATATTCTTGAAACTGCACGAGCTTTACTTCACGGATACTAGTCTAATGCGATATCCACCACTGTACATTTACTAAACAGACTACCCTCCAAAGTCTTAAATTTTAAGACTCCTCTCCAAGCTTTAGTGTCCCATGTCCCCCTACCCACAGCCCTAATGCTCCCTCCCTGAGTATTTGGGTGTGTGGCTTATGTGCATCTTCACAAAAATCAACGAACCAAACTGGATCCGTGTGCTCTTCGCTACCTCTTCTTGGGCTACGCCATGTACCAGAAGGGCTATTGGTGCTATGATCCCTCTAACCGACGCACCTATGTGACTATGGATGTCACTTTTATGGAGTCTGACGCTTTTTTCCCGACCCGCAATTCTTCACTTTAGGGGGGGACACAAGATGAAAAGCAGAATTGGTTGCACTTTGACTGGCCAAACAATAAAATAGTGGAAGATGAAGCACCGAGCCAAGGGCTGATTGAGCCCACAAGGTTGAATGGGCTTTCAGAGCAAAATACACCTTTAGGAAATTATATGCCTTTGAAAATTGAACCAAGCTCCCCCCTTCCTCAGTACCTACAAACCCATCTCCTGATAATATCCCTGAGGTAAGCACTCTAGACACGCTTTCAAATATAAATGACTTGAATACTCCTGCTGGATATACATTGCCTTTCAGGGAAAATCGTGGCAAGCCACCGAATAAATACTCTCCTGATATTGAAGAACGAAGATCAAAGTATCCAATTGCCAACTACATGTCTACCAGGAGATTATCCAAACCCCTTAAAGCATTCGCACATGTACTTTCCTCAAGTCAAGTTCTAGCTAGAGTTCAGGAAGCCTTGTCTAATCCAAAATGGACTCAGGCAATAAAGGAATAAATGGAGGCACTACTAAAGAATGACACATGGACGATAATTCTGCTACCTGAAGGGAAGAAAGTAGTAGGATGCAAATGGGTATTTTTCATCAAACACAAGGCAGATGGATCAGTTGAAAGGTACAGAGCAAGAATGGTGGAAAAAGGCTATACACAGACCTATGGGGTAGACTATCAAGAAACTTTTTCACCAGTTGCGAAACTGAGCACTGTAAGGATATTGTTATCTCTTGTAGCTAACCTTGATTGGCCATTACATCAATTTGATGTAAAAAATGTATTTCTACATGGAAACCTTGAAGAAGAAGTGTACATGGACCTTTCTCTAGGCTACACAGCATCCACTAGAACCAAGGTTGTGTGCAAACTACAACGAGCACTATATGGATTGAAACAATCACCTCGAGCATGGTTTGGGCGATTTAGTCTGGCAATGAGGAAATATGGGTTCAAGCAAAACAACTCATACCATACACTATTCCTAAAGCACAAATTGGGCAAGGTAACCGTGTTGATAGTCTATGTGGATGGCATGATTTTCACAGGAGATGATGAAGAAGAAATATCCAGACTACAGAAGGAGTTGGCCACCAAATTTGAGATGAAGAACTTGGGAGGACTCAAATACTTTCTGGGAATTGAAGTTGCTAGGTCCAGACAAGGAATATTTCTTTCCCAAAGAAAGCATGTGTTGGATGTATTAACTAAGGTAGGAATGTTGGAGTGCAAACCAGTGGGTACTCCAATTGTTCAAAACCACAGACCTGGAGAATACTCAGATCAAGCACCAATGAATAAAGGGAGGTACCAAAGGTTAGTTGGTAAACTTATATACCTCTCACATACTCGTCTAGACATTGCATATTGTTACAACCCCTAGAAAAGTCACAGCAGGACAAGCCTCGACATTGCCCTTAGGAGGCAAGGACAGCACCTTGGCTAGCCCACAAGCATGCCTTGGCTCGTGGGGTGACATGCACGGGGCGCCCAGCATGCATGCATGCCTTGGCCCACGTGGTGGCACACATGGGGCAGCCTAGGGCCGCACGCCCATGCGAGTCTTAGTGCACTGGCCCATGTGCGCACCTTGGTAGGCGGCGTGGCTCTTGCACGCACCCATGCACCGCAAGGCCTTGCGCGGTACTTCCAGCCCACCCAACCACACTTCAGCAAGGATAGTGGAATGCCCACTAGGCATGCCATCCAGCGCACGGCTTCAGCCCATGACTTGCAGAGCAGGTTAGTGGCATGCCCACCAGGCATGCCACCCAGCGCATGGCTCTAGCCCATGCCTTGCAGACTCAATGCCTAGGCCAGCAGCCTAGGCCATGCCGTGCACCACCATGGCTCACCATCAGTAAGCCATGCCACACCATCTGACCATGGACCAACCCAAAGACCGTCGTGCACCCACTTAGCCCACCATGGGCCATGCATGCCACGGCTAGCCTTGGTCCATGACCACTATCATGTTATTTATTTTATTTTATTTATTTATTTATCTTCAAGGGACCTATTGGGGGTTTCCAATTTGTATTGCTTATAAATAGGACATATTTCACTTGCTTTAGAATCTTTTGGCAAACTCCTAGAGGGAAGACTATTGTTTGAGAGATCACAAACTGGTGCCTTGCACTTGGGCTTTTTGGGTGAAATTCATGAATCCCAAAGAGAGAATCACACTTTGCAATTTGTGAATAAGTGTGATTCATTCATCTTGTTATTTGCAACTTGGTGCAATTCGTGAATCCAAGTTGAGTTCTTCAATATATGAGATTTATTCAATTCTTGTGAAACTCGTGAATCAAGTATTGAATTATTATTGTTTATGCTTTTGTTCATTCAAGTTCATAAGTTTGTGCTTTTGTTCTTGAGTGTTCTTCATAATTTTTGCTTTTCCAATCCATCCAATCCATAAAATCTCCCAACCCTTGTGTTTGTCAAATTTCCATAAAGTGTTTGCTCTATCTTATTAGCCTTGGCCGAAATTCCCTTCCTTTGGGGAATTGAATTCAAATTTTGGCAATCCTTGCCTAATTTGAATTGTCTTATCCGCCCACTCATCTTGCCAATTAACGTTCCTATAATTTAGGAATCCTAATTGACCCATTCATCTTGCCAATTAAGGTTCCTATAATTTAGGAATCCTAATTGACCAAGCCCTCCTTCCACAGCCGACCATACACCTCATGTTTGACTTCCAAGATTTTAGGAAACTTTCCTAAAATCCCTCACAAGCCAAACTCAGCTAGCCCTAGCCTGCCACTCCCAAAATACTAAACCTTCATCCTAGCCGTCCATCATACATCTTCCAAACCCTAAACCCCATCTTCCAAGTGGAGCCAACCCTAGCCCACTCTAGTGCCGTGCGCCCATCACCATTGAACCCCACACAATCCCTTGCCCATTTCCATCACTCCATACACCCATCTTTGTCTAAACACTTAACCACACCATACTTAAGTGGTCATCTTGACCACTATTGCTCGAGAACCAAGCAAGAGAGGAACAAGGATTCGATCATCACAAGACCACCATTGGCGTGGAGGACTTATTGTCTAGGGACTTGACCAAGGTCCCTAACAATATGTTGTAAGTGTAGTCAGTCAATTCATGCATAATCCTAGTGAAGATCACATTGATGCTATAACCCGAATACTAAGATACTTGAAGTCCTCACCTGGGAAGGGACTTATGTTTTCAAATAATAGTCATTTAAGAATTAATGGTTATACAGATGCAGACTGGGCTGGAAATATCTCAGACTAAGGATCCACCTCTGGTTATTTTATGTTTGTTGGTGGGAATCTTGTTACATGGAGAAGCAAGAAGCAAAAGGTAGTAATACTCTCCAGTGACGAAGTAGAATTCCGTGGAATGGCAAAAGGGCTTTGTGAGATACTCTGGATTAAGAGACTGCTTACTGAACTAGGCTCCGCCTCTACTTTAGAAATGGATCCCTTTTGTAACAACAAAGCTGCTATTGCAATATCTCATGACCCAGTCCAACATGACCATACAAAACATGTGGAAGTGGATTGACATTTTATCAAAGAAAACCTGGAAGCAAAAATAATTTGATTCCCATTTGTGAAGTTCGAAGGCCAACAAGCAGACATACTCACAATATCATGAAATAAAAAGCAAAGAAATCAAGCTTAATACTGATGGGAGTAGCCTTGGTAATCCTGGTCCTTTTGGTGCAGGGGGTGTGATTCGCGATGATAGTGGAAGGTTACTTGATGCTTATTCTGTTTTTCTAAACTAGGGGTCTAATAATTATGCTGAACTTCGCAGTTTGTTGGAAGGTGTTCGCAGGTGCTATTATTCGAGTTTCTTTCGTGTTGAAATTGAGATTGACTCTTAGTTGTTGGTTACTTGGCTTACCAAGGGTGCTTGTAATAACTGGTATTTAGAATATTTTTGGGAGGAGTTACTTGATTATCTTAACTGTATGGATTATAGAGTGAATCATGTATTCCGTGAAGGTAATGTTGTGGCTGATTACCTTGCTAAGAGGGGAGCTGGTGGTTTAAATTCAGACTGGTCTGGTGAGTTGCCTAGTAGATTAAGAGGTCTTATCCATATGAACAGACTTGGTCTTCCTTATTTGCGGACCTATTAATGGTTTCCTTGGTAAGTTGTTTTGTGTTTTATTTTGGCCATTTTACCCTGTTTTGTTTGTGTCTTTTTTGCAGGTTCTCTTTTTAGTCTAGTTCATGTTTTTTCCCTTGTTATGGTTTGTTTATGTAATTTTGATTCAATTTGATTTAGTGTTTTGATGCCTGGGTTTTGGTTTTATTGCTTTATTTGTATCCCTCAGGTATCTTGTTGTAACCACGGTTTTCCTCCGCCATGAGTGAGGGCAATCAATAAAATTGGGGTACCGTCCTCTTCTTAAAAAGAAAAAGAAAAAGAAAAAGAAATCAAGAACAAGCAAGAAGGACATGAGGACACTAAACATCAAGACTACAACTCACAAAGTAGTACATGCAGCAGCCAAAACAGACCTACAACAACCTGCAACACTCAAGGAAAGCATGTAGCTGAAAAAGTAAATAAAGTGTGCTGCAAAATACAAAAAGAAAAAAGCAGTAGCAAGGAGAAAGTATTGGCACAGAGACACAAAACATCAATTGAAAGAATACATGACTGCATAGAAAAAGCCTGGGCCTTGATGCACAAAACACTGCATACACCATGCTGTCCAAAAAGCTGAGATTGACAATCTCTAATTTAGTAGCAGAGTAAAAAGATGTATTTTAGAAGTTTTCTTTTTGTCTTTCTGTTCTTGTAGCAGTGTATATATATATCAAGTTCCATGTAACAAAAATGATACATGAGAAAAGAGTTTCTCCACATCACTTGTTCATCTCAATTTTCCTCTTTTCTATTTTTTTTTTCTATTTTAACATGGTATTAGTGCGGGTCTTCAATCCTACTTTGTTTCCTTAAAGCTTGCAAATAGAATATTAAATCATAAGTCATGACATCCTCCTCCTCTTCTTCTCCTCCTTCCCTTGAGGACCCAAATAGTCCCTTCTTCCTGCATCACAGTGACAATGCCAATACTGTCATTGTTTCACCACCATTAACTGGTTCAAACTATATTTCTTGGAGTAGATCATTTATGCTCTCCATTTCCATCAAGAACAAATCAGGATTTCTGGATGGCTCCATTACTACTCCTAACTTGACAGATTCTTCCTATGTTTCATGGTTAAGATGCAATAACATACTACTTGCATGGATTCTGAATTCTATTTCAAAAGACATTGCATCTAATGTCTTTTTCATGACTTCAGCTAAGCAGGTTTGGGACAAGCTCAAGGAATGTTTTGCACAACCTGATGAAGCTCGAATCTATCACCTCCAACACAAGCTCAGTGACATTGTGCAAGGACACCTCTTTGTAAGTGATTATTTCACTCAGCTTAATGGCATTTGGGAAGAATTACATAGCTATAGGCCTCTTCCATGCTGTTCTTGTGGTAAATGTACCTGTGATGCCTTGAAAAATGTTGGTGAAGTCCAACAAGGAGATTATGTGTTTAAATTTTTAATGGGATTGAATGACAGCTATGATGCTGTAAGGGGACAAATCATTCTCCTAAGTCCCTTGCCTTCATTAGATAAAACCTTTTCACTCATTTTGCAAGAAGAAAGGTAGAGGCAAGCAAGAAACACAGCCTTGCCTACCTCAGAACCTTCTGCCTTAATTGCCTACCAAAACTTTCCAAAGAAAAAGGATAGGTTAAAACTGATTTGTCACCACTGTGGCAAGGTTGGGCACACGAAAGATAAGTGCTACAGATTGGTGGGATTTCCACCAAACTTCAAATTTACCAAAACAAAGGGAACCTCTCCTGCACCTTATTCTGCAAATCAAGTCATTGCTTAGGCTGCTAGTTCACCTCATGAAGCATCTACTCCAAGTGTTTCTTAGTTGAAACTCTCTCAGGAACAGGCACAACATCTCATGCATCTTGTCAACACTCAATTTCCACAATTAAACTTGGGACAAGACAAACCTGTACTGCCTACTCCTACTGCAACCTTTGAACCAAGCTCATCGACCATCTCTTTTCCAAACCTTGTAGGTAACCACCACTATCTCTCTTCTCTTTTTACTCTAAAACACAACTCACCTCTTGAACACATTGGCAATTATGAGACACCATGGATCATGGACATAGGAGCCACTGATCACATGGTGTGCTCTACTTCATACCTTGATGAACTTTCTCCTTGCACACAAACCTTTGTCCAACTTCCAAATGGCACAATGGCTCAAGTCACACACATTGGGACTGTCAAGCTATCAGACTTCTTGATACTGACCGGTGTCCTCTGTATGCCCTCATTCACATTCAATCTCATCTCAGTCAGCAAACTCACTCAAAAACTAGATATTTGTCTGTTCTTCTCAAATAACCTTTGCTTCATTCAGATCCTCCCTACATGGAGGATGATTGGACTTGCCAAGGTCCATAATGGCCTCTATCATGTGCTGCCTCCTTCCCATGACAGCAACAACAACCCCTCTTTAGCTTTCCCTAATCAAGCTCGAATCAACCAAGCAGCTGTGCAATAGGATTTTTATCTATGGCATTTTAGATTAGGACAGTTGTCCTCACAAAGAATGAATTTAATTCATTCTCTTGTTCCTAATGTAAAGTCCAAAGACTTGCCTTGTTGTAAGATCTGCCCTTTGGCTAAGCAGAAATACCTTCCTTTTCCTTCAAGTGTATCCACTAGTTCTTTCCCTTTTGACTTAATCCATTGTGATATATGGGGCCCATATTCCCAAGCATCAATTCAGGGTTTTCATTATTTTTTAACTATTGTGGATGATTATTCAAGAATCACATGGATTTTCTTAATGAAACTAAAGTCAGATACAAGGTCTATTCTACAATCATTCTTCCAATTAATTCAAACTCAGTTCAATAGCAAGGTCAAGAAAATCAGAACTGATAATGGCCTTGAATTCGACATGAGGGATTTTTATAAAGAAAATGGCATCGTTCACCAAAAATCATGCATGTATACCCCTCAACAGAATGGTGTAGTTGAAAGAAAACACCAACACCTCTTGAATGTTGCCAAGTCACCCCTTTTTCAAGCTGGACTTCCTACTTCCTTTTGGGGAGATGCCATCTTGACTGTAGCCTATATTATCAATAGGCTCCCCACTCCTCTACTTTCAAAGAAAACTCCCTATGAAAAGCTCTTTGGATCACCTCCTTCCTATTATCACCTTCGGGTCTTTGGCTGCTTGAGCTATGCTAGCACTTCTAAACACCAAAGAACCAAGTTTGAACATCGAGCCAAGCCATGCATTTTTTTGGGATACCCTGCACACATCAAAGGCTACAAACTCTATGATATGGAAAATCACACCACTTTCATTTCTAGAAATGTAGTGTTCCATGAATCCATCTTTCCCTTCCATTCCTCCACTTCCACTCCCACTTCTCAAACTTCTTCAGACCTTCATGCTTCTTTCCCTCAGAATTTGGTTTTACCTCCACCACCACCAGATGATTCTTTTTCACATTCTCCTATTCTGCAGTCTGATATATCCCTTCCACCTGAACTACCATCTGAGCCACCTGGTCTTGAATCACCCTTAGCTGCTACATCCTCTGCTACACCTCCTGCTTCACCTCATCCTAATGAAATGCATATCACCTTGCCTCTTCGAAGATCCACCAAAGATAGGCACCAACCTGCCTATCTCCATCAATACCACTGTCAGGTAGCAGAAGCTGTGCCTCTGGAAGCAGCCTACTCACCTTCCACATTTCACCCACTTAGACATCATTTCACATACGAAAATCTCTCCCCATCTCATCAATCTTTTTCAGTTTCCCTCTCACTCTCTTCTGAGCCTAATTCCTATAGTGAAGCTATGAAATTCAAACATTGGCAAGATGCCATGCATGATGAACTTAGTGCCTTAGAGGAAAATAACACTTGGACTTTTACTTCACTTCCTCCCAATAAAACTGCCATTGGTTGTAAGTATGTTTATAAAGTCAAGCTTAAGTCAGATGGTTCTCTTGAGAGACACAAAGCTAGGCTTGTTGCCAAGGGATACACACAAAAAGAAGGGTTTGACTTCTAAGAAACATTCAGTCCAGTGGCTAAAATCACTACAGTCCGTGTCTTCCTTGCATTAGCATCTATTCATAACTGGTCCTTATCTCAAATGGATGTCCATAATGCCTTTTTATATGGGGATCTTGATGAGGAAATTTATATGGAAATGCCACCAAGTTATCACACTCCAAGAGAGCAGATTGAGGGGAGAAACTTGTATGTAAACTGAACAAGTCTCTTTATGGACTTAAACAAGCTTCAAGGCAATAGTTTTCCAAATTTTCTAACTCCCTCACCTCTATTGGTTTTCATCAATCGAAGTCTGATTATTCTTTGTTTACTAAGGTTAGTCAAAAAGGATTTATTGCTCTCCTAGTATATGTTGATGACATCATAGTTGGAAGCAACTCCCAAGATGAAATTAACTCAATCAAAGCTCACCTTCACAGCAAATTCAGAATCAAAGACCTTGGACCTCTTAAATATTTCGTAGGCTTAGAAGTTGCCAGATCATCCTCTGGAATCAGCATCTGTCAAAGGAAATATACTCTTGAAGTCTTGGAAGATACAGGGTTACTTGGCACTAAATCAGTCTCTACACCTATTGAATTGAATCACAAACTAAGTCACAACTCGAGTGAGACTTTACAAGACCCTACAGCCTACAGAAGGCTTATTGGAAGGCTCATTTATTTGACAATCACAAGGCCAGACATCACTTATGCAGTGAATGTTCTGAGCCAATTAATGGATAAGCCTTCACAGACTCACATGCACTCAGCCTATAGGGTTCTCAGATATCTTAAAGGCTCCATTGGCCAGGGAATTTTCTTGTCCTCAAAATCATCTTTGCACTTAAAAGCATATAGTGACTCTGATTGGGCTACTTGTCCCGAAACTAGGAGATCTGTCACAGGTTTTTGTGTGTTTATTGGAGACTCGTTGATAAGCTGGAAATCAAAGAAACAAGCAACTGTTTCTAGGTCCTCAGCTGAGGCAGAATATAGGGCTTTAGCCTCCACAAGTTGTGAAATCATATGGCTCATTGGTTTGATAAGAGATTTCAATATCAAGCATGAGCAATCTGCCCACTTGTTCTGTGACAATCAAGCAGCCATTCACATTACAAGGAATCCTATCTTCCATGAGAGAACTAAGCATATAGAGATAGATTGTCACTTTGTTCGAGAGAAGGTCCTAGCTGGAATCATCACTCCAGTCCACATAGCCTCAAAGTTCCAATTAGCTGACATTTTCACTAAGGCTCTCACATCTTCCACTCTTCAGTTCCTATTCTCCAAGATGGGAATCCTAAATATCTATGCCCATCTTGAGGGGGAGTATCACCAAATAAAAAGCAAAGAAATCAAGAAAAAGCAAGAAGGACATGAGGACACTAAACATCAAGACTACAACTCACAAAGTAGTACATGCAACAACCAAAACAGACCTGCAACAACCTGCAACACTCAAGGAAAGCATGTAGCTGAAAAAGTAAATAAAGTGTGCTGCAAAATACAAAAAGAAGAAAAGCGGCAGAAAGGAGAAAGTATTGGCACAGAAACACAAAACATCAATTGAAAGAATACATGACTGCACAGAAAAAGCCGGGGCCTCGATGCACAAAACACTGCATACACCATGTTGTCCAAAAAGCTGAGATTGACAATCTGTAATTTAGTAGGAGAGGAAAAAGATGTATTTTAGAATTTTTCTTTTTGTCTTTCTGTTCTTGTAGCAGTGTATATATATATATCAAGTTCCATATAACAAAAATGATACATGAGAAAAGAGTTTCTCCACATCACTTGTTCATCTCAATTTTTCCGTTTTCTATTTTCTGTTTTCTGTTTTAACACACAAAGAAGGTATCAAGCAAAGAGTTTCACAACTCACTCAACAAGTTGTGCATCAGAGACTTGTATGCATCAACTTGAGGGGGAGTGTTGGCGTGAGCTCTTAGAAACTAACTTAGGAAAGATACTGCTGTAGACATATATGTAGAGTAGCTGTTAGAAACCAACTGAGGAAATATATAGCTGTAGGCGTAAATATAGAATCATCCCAGACAAGCTATGACATAATCCTTGCCGAGATTTCTGTATAGCCAAAAATAGAATTGCAAGTTTCGATGTATTCTTGTATCTCTCAATGTAAAGAGCACGGAAAAGAAATGGAAAAAAAAGTAGTTTTGACAAGCATCTCCATAATGACTAATAAGCAGCTTTCTTGGCAGTTGGAAAGATATCATGCCCATGCACTAACAGTAGATGGGGACAGATAGAGCAGGCATTCTCAAGTTTGATATAGTTAATTGTTTTTCTGTCTTCCATGGATGTTTTTCTTTGGATAGAAGCTTTAATTATGTACGTGTAAGGTATGGAACGTTTATGTCTTGTATTTCGTAAATCTTCTATCCCCGAAAGACAATACACACACACTAAAGCCCATATCAAAACACTTCACTGCAGGCCACCTCATCGAGAAAGATTGTGATGCCCCTATATTCATTTTGTTTCTTGCTAAATCAGCTTGTATGTACTCTGTAAGCACACAACACGTCGCACTCTGTTTTTATTGTTATCTTTTTGTATGAACTGTCGTCGTAGTTGAATGAAAAAGATTTAACTACTAGTAGTCTGTGTCTAACTGACTATTAACATGGTGGGACATTACCTATTTTTTAACGATCATACTTTGATTAGGTACGAATTGTAATTTTAATAGTTACGAAGTCCCCGATGCTTTTAGGGTGGAAAATGTACTTTTCCGTAATGAAAAATGTCACAAAGCACTAGTTCGTATCCATCAAGAACACGCAAAAGGTTTTAGAATAAAATAGAACAGAACTAAAATATGAGAAGAGAAACAAGATACGAGGATCCTTATTTTGTCTCTTTCCAAGTCAAGTCAATGCCTTGATTTCCACATCTGTGTACGACAGGACAAAATATTTGTTTGTACAACGCATGAACGGCTATATGTGAATATTCAATGCATGCAACTTATAAGTTTTGAGATCACCTATTATTCCATGCACATTGATTTAGACAATTTCCACATCTATGTGTACGACAGGAAAACGTATTTGCTTGTATAACGCATGAACGACTATATATGAATATTCAATGCATGAAACTTATAAGTTTTGAGATCAGCACCTATTATTCCATGCACATTGATTTAGACTGACTCAACATTAACTGAGTCGTATGAGGTGCCTTCACTTTCGGAGTTGGACAAGATTTCTTACTTGGCAAATCATGGGTCTCAAACATTAATATCTACTCTAATCAACCTTTGATCTGCCTAGTGCCTATTTATGAATTTGAATTGAACTAAAATACCCCACAAAATCCACGAGGAAAAGCTTCATTGAGAAATATATTTTGACACATATTTGTGAGATTCATTATTTCTAGTGTGATGGTGCTGGGCTAAGGGGGTCCTTCTTGCATTAGTTTAGGAAAAAACATTTTCATTATATTTATACCACATATCATACTTAATTTTTTTTTCTTTTACTAAATATGTGGTATATGAATTATGAGAAGAAAAAATCAATTACTTTAAAAGGAATAAAATTAAATAAAAATTAGAAAATTAAAATAAAGATGGTGTGTGATTTGTGAAAATTATGAGTAACAACCACTTGAAAATTTGATACCAAAAACAAATATGTGTTCAGATGAAATAATTATATATACTGCAAAGGTAAAAATTGGCTAGGATTAGATGAATAGATGATAAAGCTTATCTTATCAACATATTTGAAATTGTTGGTTGAATGTAAAATAATTATTAATTTATCTCTAAACTATATTGAGTCTATCTAGAAGTCTTAGGTGTTGTTTAGATAAGTCATTGAGGTAAAAATCGAGTCCTGGTAGATTTGTATTTATCCAGAAGAAAGTTGAATAGAAATCAGTCAATACAAAAGAATGTTATCACGAAATGTCAGCAGTCAGTCAAAACACATCTTCGCCACTGTTGCTAACCGTCAGTAGAATTCTATTGTGATTGGAACTCTTTCCAGGTTTTATATTTAAAGGGATTCGGTTTTGTAACTCAGCATGGAGTTTGAGCCACGAATTCTAGAGATTATATTCTAAGCATTTATGAGAGAAAATTTATTTGAGAATTTTCACATGGTTTTTCATCTTTTCTTGAGTGTGATCGTGCTTTGAGTGTGAAGGAATATCGATTGGATTTCAACTACTGACGTTCTAGAAGGGAAGTCAATATTTAAAGATCGCCAGAGGTTCTGGTTGCTACTGCAGTAGAAGACAAACAGGTCATTTGTCTAGGCAAGTAAGAGAGTCAAATTGCAAAGATTTTGTAATTGATGACTACTTGTAATTGATTTTGAAATACTAAGATTGACTTTCCTGGGTTTGGCTGCCCTGTCGAGTTTTACCTTTAAAGAGTTCTTTAAAGGATTTCTCTTCATAACCAATCGTTAAGTTTTACAAATTTGTTTATTCTCTTTGAGTATTTTGATTCGTTTAATAATCCTAATATTAAGATCTAACCAATTTGTTCAAGAAAATTAGTAAATAATTTCGTGGTTTACAGGGGTACGTTGGGAATTTCAATTTGTATCAGAGAATGGTTCACTTATTCGAGTGTGATCCGTGCCCCTGCAATATGTCATCATTGACTATCCCGCCGTACTTCAATGGTGAAAATTATGCATATTGAAAAGTACGCATGCAAGCTTTTTCTCAAATCGTTGGATGAACGAGTATGGAATTCAGTTGTACGAGGATGGATCAAACCTGAAACAAATATTAATGCTCAGCTGAAAGAAGAAATTAGCAATTGTAATTGGAATAGCAAGGGACTGAATGCTATATTTATGACTGTACCTCCAGAGGAATTTAAGATAATCTCCATGTGTGAGATTACTAAAGAAGCATGAGATATTCTGGAGGTTACGCATAAAGGAACAAAAATTGGAAAAAACTCAAAATTACAATTGTTAACCTCTAAGTTTGAGGAGATTAAAATGCTGGAAAATGAAAGTTTTGATGACTTTTATGCTAAACTTAATAACATTGTGAATTCTAGGTTTAATCTTAGAGAAAAGGTTGAAGATTCAAGAGTTGTGAGGAAGATTCTAAGTCTTTACCTGAAAGATTTTGACCCAAAGTTACTGCTATTGAAGAAAGTAAAGATCTGGATGTAATAAGGGTAGAAGAGCTGGTAGGTTCTTTACAAACGTATGAATCTTCGCTTCCTCAAGCAAGAAAATGTAAGTCCATTACCTTAAAAACTATAGAAGAAACTCATGAGGATTTTTCTGATAAAGAAAGTCTAAATGATGAGAAGATTGCTTTGGTTGCGAGGAAGTTTAGAAAATTTATGTTTAATAAAAAGGCTAGTGGTAAACAAAAACGAGGAAAATATGTTTTTGTTAAAAAAAACGAATCTAAAAATTGGAAGAAAGAAAAATTTGAGAAAAATGATAAGGTAAAGTGTCATGAATGTTCTGGGTGTGGTCATATAAGAATTAAATACCCAAATTTCAAGAAAAATAAAGAAAAAGCGTTGAATGTCACATTTAGCGATAATTCAGATTCTGAAAGTTCAAACTCATCATTTGATGGTGAAAAATATTTTATGGCTTTCTCTACTATTGTGAATGATTTTCCTGAAATTAAACTAACAAAATATGAAAGTGGTTGTGATTATAATGATTCAGATGTATCACTTGTTGATGCTGATTAAGAACTGAGTCTACAGGAAGCATACAATGATGTGTGTGCAGAAGTGATCAAATTAAAGAAACTCAACAAGAACTTGTATAAGAGATTTACTGATATGGAGAATGAGAAAAATAATCTGTCTAAGGCATTAAAAATTTCTAGTATTGAAGTGGCAAGATTAAAGGATTAAAAAATTGCACTAGAAAAAGAATTGGAAAAGGTTCAAGAAAAAACAACAATACAGATATTAGAAGAGATGTTGAGTGTTCAAAATATGAGTAGTGATAAAACTGGCCTAGGGTACACGACTTCAAAGGGGAAAGAAAAACTAGTCTCATCATCCGTTGCCACTACATCCAAAGGTATTGTTTTTTGTTAAAGGAAGTCAAGATAAAAGTGTTTAAAATCATGCTGAAGCTAAGCCAGTTTATTCAAAATATCTGCATGGTAAATTTGTTCCTACATGTCATAAGTATGGTGTGGTTGGTCATATAAGACAACATTGTTTTAACGTATACCAAGTGCAGAAAATTGAAGGTAAAAGAAAAGAGAAGAGCCTACATAATCAAGTTGATGACATGAGCCAGTCTCAAACTTGGGGAACTAATAGATATTTGCCTTCAAAATAAAGAAAAAACCAAGTCAAAACTCAAGGCAAAATGGATGAGAAAGGAAGATGCGGTGTGTCTTGTTGCTCACACAGCACTTAGATCAATGGAAGACTGCTCTTTGTACCTGGACAGCGCTTGTTCGAGACACATGTCTGGAGATAAAACCTTATTCAAGAAGGTTGAGTCATCCCATGGCACCTTGACTTTTGAGGATGGGAGCAAGGCAGTTGTAGAAGGGAAATGGAGTATTGAAATACTAGGATTACCTATTTTGCATGATGTTTTATTTGTTAATGATTTGAAAGCTAATTTACTGAGCATTAGTCAGTTTTGTGATGAGAATTTTTCTATGTAGTTTTCAAAAGATGAATGCAATGTGTATGATCAAGGTAGATAATGGATCTTAAAAGGTACTAGAACCTCAGACAATTGCTATGGAATCTCTTCAAAATAATTGTTGAACTGTAATAGAGTCATGCTTGATGAAGCTGAATTATGGCATCAACGCTTTGGGCACAGAAAAATTTGAAAGCAAGAGTGATGAGGGAGTGTTATGGAATCAATTAACGTAGTTGTGGATGACATTTCAGCTGAGACTACCATGAAGGAGCTTAAAAATATGAAAGAGATGGTGCAGACAATTGAAGAAGACCCACAAGTGCAAGATGAAGAGGATCAAATAGAGGAAACACCACAAAATCCACAATATAAAGAACCCTCTTCAAGAGTTACTCAAAATCATCCTAAGGAAAATATTCTCGATGAGCTAGATGAATGTATGAGGCTTAGAAGAAGAGTACTAAATTAGGTTTCTTTTATGTGTTATTTGTCACTAGTTGAACCCAAGAAAGTTGAAGAAGCATTAAATGATGAAAGTTGGGTCAATGCCATACATGAAGAACTTCATCAATTCACTATAAATGATCTATGGGAATTAGTTCCTAGACTAGAAAATTATAACATTATTGGGACTAATGACCATGACACTTTTGTGAGAAATAAAGCAAGGCTGATTGCACAAGGTTACACACAAGTAGAATGGATTGATTTTGATGAAACATTTGCTCTTGTGGCTAGTTGGAATCTGTTCGTATTCTACTTGCACTTGCTTATTATCTAGACTTTAAATTATATAAAATGGATTTCAATAGTACCTTCCTAAATGGATTCTTACAGGAAGAGGTTTATTTTGAACAACCTAAAGGATTTATTAATCACCGCTATCTTGAATATGTTTACAAGTTGAAGAAGGCGCTGTATGGACTGAAACATGCACCTCGCTCTTGGTATGAAAGGTTAACAACTTACTTACTGTTCATAAGGACTTTGTTCATAAGGTGATCAGATAAAAAACTCTTAATTGCTCAAATTTATGTTGATGATATTGTTTTTGGAGCAATATTAACAGATACTCATCTCTAAATTTGAGATGAGTATGATTGGTGAGTTAAATTTTTTCTTGGGTATTCAAGTAAAATAATGTAAAGAAGGAATTTTTATTTCACAATCTAAGTATGCAAGAGACCTTGTGAAGAAGTTCAAAATGGAAGGAAAAAGCAATGTTCGCACTTCAGTAAAAATTAGCAATGACTCTAAAAGTAAAAACATTGATCCCACTCTTTATAGAAGCATGATAGGAAACCTATTATATATTAGAGCAAGTAGACCCAATATAACTTTCAGTGTTTGTGTGTGCTAGATTTCAAACTAATTCTAAAGAATCTCATCTTACTGTAGTAAAAAGAATCATAAAATATCTTAATAGTACTGTTGATTATGGGATATGGTATTCCAAAGACACTAACCTAACACTTATTGGTTATTCGGATGCTGATTGGGCTGGGAATTCTGATGATAGGAAGAGTACTATGGGTGAGTGTTTTTATATAGGTGGAAATCTTGTAGGTTGCATGAGTAAAAAGCAAAACTCAATCTCCTTATCTACTACTGAAGCCGAATATATAGCTACATGGAGTTGTTTTACACAGTTTTTGTGGATGAAAAAAATGCTTGATGATTATGGCTTTTCTCAAGATACTATGACAATATATTGTGATAATTTTAATGCTATAAATATTTCAAAAAATCATGTTCAGCACTCTCGAACTAAGCACATTGACATTAGACATCATTTTATAAGAGACTTGGTTGAGTTTAAAATAGTATCCTTGGAACATGTGCCTACTGAACATCAATTGGTTGACTTGTTTACTAAACCTTTGGATGGTCTTAGGTTTGAGTTTTTCAGGAAAGCCATTGGTGTGTGTGATCACAAGTGAAAGGCATTTTATCATACTAGTTTAGGATTTGTAGCTTATTTTTTTGTTTTATATTTCAATTAGGTGTCGTTTTTATGTTTAAGTTTCTGAAAAATATACATACATAAATAAATAATTAAAAAGATAACATTCTTTTGGGTTTTCTAATTTTTTTTTTTTTTTAAATATCATATATGCATGTTTGATGTGTCAAAAGGTGTTAGCATAAGTAGTCTTACTAAATTTCTAAACTTATGCTTTGCTCTACTTTGTACAATCTACTTTATGTATACTAACCCTATGAGTCATCTTGGTAAACTTCATTTTCAATGCACAGTGAGGAACTTGTATGTATGCATATTATAATGGATATTTATATTGGTTATTAAGATGCTCATCATAGAGAGAATTCATGCCCTAAATGAACTAATACTAGTTGAATCTAGTAAATTTATAAAGAGCTCTCCCCTTACCAAATATAAAGAATTGATCTATATAGAAAAAGTCGGTGTTAAATTATTGTGAAAAAAGACTAACACCTTACATGGATCTATCTCCTTAAGTCCTTATAAAAAAAATCATTGCTCTAAATCATTGCGAAAAAAGATGAGCAACAAAAATGGATATAAAAAAGGGGAGTTGTGCAAAATAGTATTTGGAGGAGATGCTCATGTATTTAGGCCCTAGCATAAAGGTTGACTTTTCAGGTGTGTAACAAACTCTTATGAGCATCCATAAGAAGAAAATATTTTGAATAATAGTACCAAAAATATATTGAAAATTAAAAATAATAAATGCTATAATATAAGTGTACTCACTCACACACTCACATGAACTTTGACAGTAATGATCTTATGAGCAGTAAACATCCACAGTGATTGTGGCAAATAAGAGTGTGTAAATGCTCAGATTTGTTTTGTGAGATACAATGCGTTTCACTTAAGATACATTTAAGCATGCTTCTTATCACATTATTCATTATTAATTTTTAAAAAAATAATAATAAATAAATAAATAAAAATTTATACCCTTGCAGTATTTTATTTTTTTCTATTTTAGTTTATAAAATAAATCCAAAAATAAAAATATAAAATTTTTATTTGGGGTCAGTATGGGGTATTGGGATAAGTGTGACGCCCCCAACTCTCACGTACAGACACATGAAAATCGAAACGTCGGGATGATGACAACACGGGTCACACATCCTATCACCAAGTGCCGAGTGTGTATACATGCAACATGTGTACATAAAAATAATGCAGCGGTAATAAAAAATCTTTCACCTAAGTACCAGAATTTTCTTTAAATACAAATTTAAAATCAAACTCGCTTAGACACAAGCGTATCAAAATACTACAAGTTTCAACATTGTGTCAAATCCAAAAATACATAATATAAAGGCAAGTAAAATAATTTCCAACAAGACAACTCCAAATCAGTACTCAAGCTCCTCAGGCTCAGCCTCCTCCTCCTCATCTACATCAAAGTTCATCCTCATCTGCATCAAAATCTATGGTATCAAAAATAGTATCACATATAAGTAATAATCCAAAACAGCCACAAGATAAAAATATAATAAAACTCAACAATATGCATGAACATATTGCCAAATGCATGAGGTCCGAAAATCCACACTTTCCAAAATAATCCTTTAAACATTCCTTTAAAACATTTTCCTTGCCATTATCTCAGATAATGTCCCAAAACGAGAAATCTACCATTTTTCCATAAAAAGGTCTACAAAAATCCACTTATAAAAATTCCGCTATTTTCTTAGGAAATGGCCCGCAAATATCCTTTAAAACAAATCTCGCCATTTTTCCATAAAAAGACCCATTAACCAATATCAAAACCAAAATCCAAATTTTATTGTATGCACCATGATCTCCCATAGGGATCATCCGCACACTCTGGCTCTTATGCCACATTCTAAGTAACAACCATGCATATGACATCTACACGAGTAATACCCAACTCTGCACCCAGCGCATATCAAGATCAGGCATCTTCTAGTCCCCGCTAGCTGAGGGACCATGGAGTCGACCAACAACGTTACCATATCCCAACGAGAACCCAAGGGATGTTAGTCAAAATTATCCACTCCCGAGTGACCAGAGGAACTCCACAGAGATAATCCTCCATCTCTGCTTGGGGTCGTGATACAAACACACCCAAAAATCTATTTAACTCATGAAAACTCAGTTTTCAATTTCCAACACATGTATATGCATGCACCATGCAATGCAAATGACATGACACCAAGATAAGCAACAATCCAACTCATCCAAATATAAATAACTTCATTCTCAAATCCATCCGACCCCTAACTCCTTGGACTCAGTCTGACACAACCAACCAATTACAATTTATTGTAAAAGCCATAATATATTTAAATCTAAAAGGAAGTTTGGAAAATACTTATAGTGCTATATAATATTTTTCGAAAGATCAATGGGTTGCAAAGGTGTCGAAGGAGCAACGTAACAATGTAAAAGCACTATGGCTGTGGGTTGTAAAATACCCACTTTTGAATGGGGACGAACCAAGACTTGTGATTGATAGAGAATGGCTTAGACATGTTTATGAAGCTAGTGGAAGTGGGGGTTGGCCGTGGGTGGCAGTGAAAACAGCGGTGGAAGTGAAAAATGACCAAAACGAAGTTGAGCTCATGGTGGTTGCTCCGGCGACGGATCGGAGTTGGAAATGGGTGGATTAGGTCGGCAAGTGGTCGTTGATGAAATGGTGAAGAAGTGGTGGTCGGAGGTGGAATGACCAGAATGGAGGAAAAATCGTGCGGCTTGGAGGAGCTCACGGCAGCTAATGGTGGCACTAGGTGGTCTGAAAATGGAGGGAAGTGATTACTGGCCAGAGGGGAGTCGATTAGTGGGGGTGGTCAAATGCATGGCTGGCCGACAGCACCACTATGGCAGGGCAAAGGTAACGAATGGGAGGGAAGTGAGAGAGAGTGTCGCACGGGGAGAGAGAGACCGTGGGAGAAAATGGGAAAAAGAAAGAAAGAAGGAAAAAAGAAAGAGGAGGAAAAAAGAAAAGATTGGAAAAAAAATGAGGTCCAGTCCTCACACCTAGGGTCCAAAAACTGATCCAACGAAAGAAATTTTAAAAGCAATAAATTGAATAAAATAATTTAAACACAATACATTGCTAAAATATAATAAATAACTAATAAAAACTAACAACAAAATTATAAATTCAAAAATAAACTAAATTAAATTAAACAGCAATTTAAATACAAAACAATAATTAATATTAAGAAAGCACCTCAAAATAAATTTCACCACTAAATAAATTCAATTAAAATTCGATATATTTAAAACAAAGGAACCAATATTTTAATTAAATTAAAATACTCATTCAATAAGAATACACTTAAAAACGGGGTATCACATCCTCCCTCCCTTAAAATAAAATTTCGTCCTTGAAATTTACAAGGTCAAATGCTAACGCTAAAGCAAGCCACAAAATTCCACTAAGACCAAGGTTAGGAAACATACCGCCATTTACTCAAATAAATACGGGTACTGCTCTCTCATGTCTGCTTCTCTCTCCAAGAAAAATCTTGAGCTAACAGATCTCCCCATGCCACCTTTACCGGAGGTATCGTCTTGGGTCTCAACCTTTGCTCTTTCCAATCCATAATCTGCGTGAGGACAACTTCATACTTAAGATCCGGTTGTAGCTGAATACGCTCTTGGTCGACAAAGTTTGGGTCTTGTTATCCAAAACTCTTCTTCAAGGATGATACATGGAAGACATCATGAATTTCTCCAAAATATTCCGCCAATGCAATTCTATAAGTGACAGGCCCTACCTTCCCCAAAATCTGAAAAGGGCCAACATATCTCAGATTAAGTTTCCCCTTTTTACCAAAATGCTTAACTCCTTTCTTGGGAGAGACTTTGAGATAAACCCAATCACCTTCCTCAAAAGATAACTCTCTTCTCCTTGTACCCATATAACTTTTCTGACAACTCTGTGCTGCCGCCATTTTATCCCTATAATCCAAACTTGATTTTGCATTTCCTGAATTATTTCGGGACCAATTATCTTACTCTCTCCAACTTCATCCCAACACAATGGTGACCTACACTGCCTCCCATAAAGAGTTTTGTATGGAGCCATCTGAATAGACGCCTAGAAGCTATTATTATAAGCGAAATCTATAAACGGCAAATGATTTTTCCAACTTCCTTGAAATTCCATAACACATGCCCGCAACATATCTTCAAGGGTCTGAATAGTATGCTCTGATTGACCATCAATCCGAGGGTGATATGCAGTACTAAACTTCAATTTAGTACCCAAAGCTGCTTGCAAACTCTTCCAAAAATGAGATGTGAACCTTGGATCCCGATCTGATACAATACTCTTGGGTACCCAGTGCAACCGCACTACCTCCTTTACATATAGATAGGTCAACTTTCCCAAGGAGTCAGTATTATTGACAGGCAAGAAATGGGCACTCTTGGTCAACCGGTCAACAATCACCCTAACCGAGTTCTTTCCACTAAGAGTCCTTGGTAAGCCCACTACAAAATCCATAATAATGTCGTCCCATTTGCACTCAGGAATAGGGAGAGGTTGAAGCATACCAGCGGGTCTTTGATGTTCGGCCTTGACTTGAAAGCATGTGTCACATCTCTCAATGTACAAGGTAATATCCCTCTTCATTCCTTCTAACCAATAATTTCTCTTCAAATCTTGATACATCTTCGTGCTATCAGGATGAACTGAATAAGGAGCCGCATGAGCTTCTGTCATAATTCGCTCCTTAAATTCTGAATTTTTGTGGATTACTCTATGATCTCGGAGTCAAAGAATTTCATCCTTATCATACTGTAATGCAAAGGCCTTCTAGATTTTCTTATTCTCTTTCTAATATCTAGCAACTTTAGGTCCTTCCTTTGAAGAGTCTTCAATTCTTCAAAATCAACTTCTCGAACATCAAGAATTGAAGATAACACTTCCTCTTGTTGCAAACTTTCATTAAGAAGCCTTCTCATCCCACAAAGTAGTGAATCCAATCCTGATGATTTAGCTTCATCTTCCAAGTGCGACTTCCGACCCAAAGCATTTGCAACTATATTCGCTTTCCCTGGATGATACTTGATCTCACACTGATAATTACTGATTAACTCCAACCATCGCCTCTGTCTCATATTGAGATTTTTTTGAGAAAATAAGTGCTTTAAAATCTTATGATCAATGTAGGCTTCACAAACTTCTTCATACAAATAATACCGCTAGATCTTAAGAGCAAACACTATCGCTGCCAATTCCAAATCATGTGTAGGATAATTCTTCTCATGATCTTTCAATTGATGAGATGCATAAGCAACAACTTGTCCCTCCTACATAAGAACACATCCTAATCCAAACTTGGACACATCACTAAAAACTACAAATGGCTTGTACGGTTCCAGAAGTGCCAACACAAGTGCTGTTGTTAGTCTCTTCTTCAACTCTTGGAAACTTATCTCGCACTTGTCTAACCAAACAAACTTAGTATTCTTCCTAGTCAAAGCAGTGAGAGGTCCGAATAATCAAGAAAATCCCTCTACAAATCTTCGATAATATCCGGCAAATCCCAAGAAACTTTGAATCTCATGCACAGTCCAAGGATGCTACCATGACAAAATAGCTTCTACCTTGCTAGGATCTACAGCCACACCATCTCCAGAAATTACATGTCCAAGAAATCTAACTTCTTCCAACCAAAATTCACACTTACTAAGTTTCGCATACAGCTTATGTTCTCTTAACTTCCCAAGTACTAAACGGAGATGATAAGCAAGCTCTTCAAAATCTCGATAATAAACTAAAATGTCATCGATGAAAACCACCACAAAAGAATCCAAATAGGGTCAGAATACCCGATTCATCAAATCCATAAAAGCTGCAAGGGCATTAGCTAACCCAAAAGGCATCACCTTAAACTCATAATGCCCATATCTCGATCTAAAGGCAGTCTTGGATATATCCTTATCTCTTATCCACAACTGGTAGTATCCCGATCTCAAATCAATCTTCGAGAAAACAGCTACTCCTTGAAGTTGATCAAACAAATCATCGATCCGAGGGAGAGTGTACTTATTCTTGATGGTCACCTTATTGAGTTCTCGATAATCAATGCACATTCTGAGAGCACCATCTTTCTTCTTAACAAACCTCCCCATGGTGAAATACTCAGCTGAATAAACCCCTTCTCTACCAATTATTGCAACTAAATATTCAACTCTTTTAACTCAATTGGTGCCATACGGTAAGGAGCCTTGTGCACAGGAGCCGCTCCAGGTTCCAAATCAATAGCGAACTCCAACTCACGGACAAGAGGTAACCCAGGCAATTCATCCACCAACACATCAAGAAATTCTTAAACAATTGGGATATCCACTAGAGACTTTTTCTTAGATAGCGTTGTTGAACCCAAGGTTTCAAGTTTCATGTGATTATAAATCTACACATGGATTTTGATGATAACAAATGAATTCAAAGAATAAAGAAGTCTCAAACTCAAGTTGTCTACACAATGGAGTCAAGCACATCAAGGAAACAAGCATGAGCAAGAAGGGAACAAGTTCACATTAAAATTATAGAGTAATGTTGTAAATCTCTTCAAAATTCGAAATTAGGATTAATGCTCAAAACTAATATTTTATCATAAAGCATTAAAATACATTTTCTACATGTGCATGAATATTTTTGAAAATTAAATTTGAAAATTTTGAAAGATGATTGATTGTCATCTTTTGCTTGTGCATGCCTTGATTAAAGGGTTGAACTTTGAAAATATTAAAGATGATTGATTGTCATCTTTCACATGTGCATGTTTTATTTGAATATTTTCAAAAGTGATTGATGCTTTTTTAGACTTATACAAAAAGTAAAAGATTAGGTTTGAATTTTTTGAAAAGGAAAGTGTGCTCATTTTGTCATATGCAAAAAGTAAAAGATTAGGTTTGAATTTTTTGAAAAGAAAAGTGTGCTCATTTTGTCATATGCCAAAAGTAAAAGATTAGGTTTGATTTTTTTGAAAAAAATGAATGATGTTGTCTTTGACAATTGAAAAAGAAGAATCTTTTATTTGAATTTTTTGAAAAAGTGAATGATGTTGTCTTTGACATGTGAATCTTTTTAAATTTGAATATGAAGTCTCATGTGCCTATAAATAGATCATTTGAGAGCTTCACATTCACAACACCAAGAGCATACAACATTCATTCAAAGCTTTCATTCTCTCTTCTCTAAGCATTGAACCTTAATCCTTGTTCATTTTGAGAGATATAGTTTGCGCTGTATTGTTCTTATTTCACTCATTGAGGAGTGTTTTCTGATAACCTACCCACTATCAACTCTTGTATTAGAAAAAGGGTGTGTATAACCCTTGTGTGTGTAGAAAGTATTCTACACGGGGAATAGTTGAATCACCACGTGTAAGGTGATTGCAAGTGTAGAGGGTGTTCTATACAGATCCTTTGTAGCGGTGTTGTTCAAATATGTAATAGGTTTCTATCTCCACCTGAAGGAGGTTTAATAGTGAATTTGAGAATTCTCAAGGGGTAGCTTGAGGCGAGGACGTAGGCAGTGGGGCCGAACCTCGTTAACATACTGAGTTTGCTTCTCTCTTACCCTTACTCTTTATATTTATTGTTATTTCATATTTTGTTTATTTTTTATATTATATATTTGATTTATAATTGTTATTTTTTTTAATACAACTCAATTCACCCTCCCTCTTGTGTTAGTCATCTGGGCAACAAGCGTAGACACCACTTGGACCAAAAAGGCACCCGCTCCACAAGCAATATCTCTTTTCGCTTAAATTGCTGATATAATTGCCGGCCTTTCCTTTAATTTACTTCCCATTTTAAATAATCGCCATCCGGGAGTTGAAAGCTAATTACTTGACTTCTATAATTGATACTTGCAGAATATCGATACAGCCAATCAATTCCAAGAATAATATCAAACTCCAACAATTTGAACACAACCAAATTCGCATTAAGTGTCCTCCCACCAAAATCCAATGGACAGCCCAACATAACTTTAGAATACCACACCACTTCACCGTTTGGGAGAGTCACTACCAAAAATTTTGACAAAGGCTCCATAACCAGATTGCATATCCGTGCGAAAGTAGAAGACAAGAACAACTGAGATGCACTTGAATCAAACAAAGTGCAAGCATAAAAATCATATAAATGAACTCTTCCTGAACCAATCATATTTACCAATGAAATCCCAAAAGTTAAAAAAAAAAAAAAAAAAAAAAAAAAAAAAAAAAGGAAAACAAATCACACCAAACATCAATTACAAAAATTAAATTAACTCCATTCCTGTAATCACCCCAGCATCGTGCGTCTTTGGTGCCTCGTCATCAACTTCTCTAGGAGTAACAACATATACCCAAGCTTGCACCACTTGTCTCTGATTAGTCCTACCGCCACAAGACCTCCACGGCTTCCTTGAACTGAGTTAGGACACTCACGAGCAAAGTGCCCCAGTTGGCCACAATTAAAACACTGAGCCCCACCCTAAGGGCACTCACCCACATGAGCACTGTTACACCTACTACAAACAGGAGTTCGACCTCCCACACGGACACCAGGGGTTGCTTGCGATCGGGCCCCAGTCCTCTGAAAAAAATTTTGAGGCAAACCAAAACTACTCCCTTCGCCAGCAAAACTCCGCCTCTTCTGACCTGGAGGGGAGCCTACTCTCAAACTATTCTGACGCTCTGCAAGGGTGGCCAAATCAACTAACTTCTGAAAATTTCTAATTGGGTGACAAACTACCATTCTGTGTGTATCCAGTCGCAGACCCTCTTGGCAATGAGGTGAGTACCAAATTGCCCGAGCTCCATAAATCTCTGAGCATACTGTTCAACAGTCATGTTTCCTTGGACTAGGCTACTAAATTCTCTTGCCTTTTGTCACCTCACAGAAGTAGGAAAGAAATGGTCATTAAATTCATTCTTGAAGCGCTGCCAAGACACAGCAGCAAAAGACCCCAACTCCATCACTAACATTTCCCTCTTGGTCTCCCACCAATCAGCTGCATCACCTTGTAGCAAGTAACTTGCATACAACACTTGTTGTGCCTCAGTGCAACCACAAACTTCAAATGTTCTCTCCAAATCTTTAATCCACTTTCCAACCCAAAGTGGATCTTCTTCACCCGTGAAAGTCGGGGTTCTATGCGCTAAAAAGTGCTCATATGTGCATCCAACTTGCACCGCTCTACTCTGCTCTCCTTGCTCCAGTCGAAAATTTTGCTGAAGAAATTCTGTCATTCGATTTAAAGCTCGAGCTATGGCGTAGTTCCCATCACCACATGGCAAGTCAACCTAAGGTTTGCTGGTAGGCCTTCTCAGTTGTACCATCTTCCTACCATAACATAACCTTTGATCCTATTTAAATTTCAAACAAAATAAACAATATAAAATAAAACCAAATAACAATAAAATAAAATAGCACACAATAAAACAAACAAACAAATTAAAATCAAGCTAAATCAAATAAATTGAAATTTAATGAAATAATTTCAAATCAATTAAAAATCGAGTCAAATTAAATAAAAAAATTCAAATAGCAAACTTCAAATAAAATAATTTTAAATCACAACTTTAAAACTTTCTGGTACTGCATCTATGGGACATGTGGTTTTACCCAGAGCTAAACTGCTCTGATACCACATGTGATGCCCCCAACTCCCACGTAAAGACACATAAAAATCGAGATGTCAGGATGATGACAACACGGGTCACGCATCCCATTGCCAAGTGCCGAGTGTGTGTACATGCAACACCTGTACATAAAAATAACGCAACGGTAATAAAATGTCTTTCAACTAAGTACCAAAATTTTGTTTAAATACAGATTTAAAATCAAACTCACTTAAACACAAGCATATCAAAATACAACAAGTTTCAACATTGTCTCAAATCCAAAAATACATAATATAAAGGCAAGTAAAATAATTTCTAACAATACAACTCCAAATCAATACTCTGGCGGAGCCACCTCATCAGGTTCAACCTCTTCCTCCTCATCTGCATCAAAGTTTACGGAACCAAAGACGGTACCACAGGTAAGTAATGATCCAAAATACCCACAAGATAAAAATATAATAAAACTCAACAATATGCATGAACACAATGCCAAATGCATGAGGTCTGAAAATTCACACTTTCCAAACTAATCCTTTAAACATTTGTTTAAAACGTTTTCCTTGCCATTATTCCAGATGATGGCCCAAAACGAGAAATTCACCATTTTTTCAGAAAATGGTCCACAAAAATCCACTTATAAAAATCTAACCATTTTCCCAGAAAATGGTCCAAAAATATCCTTTAAAACAAATCTCGCCATTTTCTAGAAAATTTCCCATTAACCAATATCAAAACCAAAATCCAAATTTTATTGTATGCACCATGATCTTTTGTAGGGATCATCTGCACACTCTGGCTCCCATGCCACACCGCATATAACGACCACGTATGTGACATCTACATGAGCGATACCCAACTCCACGCCTAGCGCTTACCATGACCAGGCATCTTCTAGTCCCCGCCAGCAGAGGGACCACGGAGTCGGCCGACAGCGTTACTGTATCGTTTGAGCCGATTGTCGCCCAGCGATAACCGAAGGGATGTCACTCAGTATTATCCACTTCTAAGTGACCAGAGGAGTTCCACCGAGATAATGCCCCATCTCGACTTGGGGTCATGATACACACGCACCCAAAAATCCATTTAACCCATGAAAACCTAGTTTTAAATTTTCAACACATGTATATGCATGCACCATGCAATGTAAATGACATGACACAAAAATAAGCAACAATCCAACTCTTCCAAACATAAATAACTCCATTCTCAAATCCATTCGACCCCCGACTCCTAGGACTTAGTCCGGCATAACCAACCGGTCACAATTTATTGTAAAAGTAATAATATATTTAAATCTAAAATGAAGCTTAGAAAATACTTACAGCGCTATATAATATTTTTTGAAGGATCAATGGGTTGCGAAAGGTATCAAAAAAGCAACATAATAGTGTAAAAGCACTGTGGTCGTGGGTTGTAAAATACCCACTTTTGAATGGGGATGAACCAAGACTTGGGATTGATAGAAAATGACTTAGAGGTATTTATGAAGCTAGTGGAAGTGGGGGCTGGCTGTGGGTGGTGGTGAAAATAGCAGTGGAAGTGAAAAATGACCAAAATGAAGTTGAGCTCGTGGCGGTTGCTCCGGCAACGGATCGGAGCTAGAAAGTGGTGGCCAAAGGTGGAAAGTCGGTGGTGGAATGGAGGAAAAATCGTGCGGCTTGGAATAGCTCATGGTGGCTAACGGTGGCACTAGGTGGTTTGAAAATGGAGGGAAGTGATCACCGGCCAGAGGGGAGTCGATCGGTGGGGGTGGTGAGATGCACGGCTGGCTAACGGCGGCACTACGGTGGGGCAAAGAAAATGAACGGGAGGGAAGAGAGAGAGAGTGTCACGTGGGGAGAGAGAGATCGAGGGAGAAAATGGGAAAAAGAAAGAAAGAAGGAAAAAAGAAAGAGAAAGAAAAAAGAAAAAGAGAGAAAGAAAATATGGAAAAAAGAAATAAGATCCAGTCCTCACACCTAGGGTCTAGAAACTGATCCAATGAAAGTAATTTAAGAAGCAATACCTTGTTAAAATATAATAAATAACTAATAAAAAATAACAAAAAAATTTTAAATACAAAAATAAATTAAATTAAATTAAACATTAATTTAAACACAAAAAAATAATTAATATTAAGAAAGTACCTTAAAATAAATTTTACAACTAAATATATCCAATTAAAATTCGATATATTTAAAACAAAAGAACCAATATTTTAATTAAATTAAAATACCCATTCAATAAAAATACACGTAAAAACAAGATATCACAATAAGTCTGGGAATTGTATTCTGAAACAATAACATAAGTCCCAGTGGGACTATATGGCTTATGGCACATGCATTGTTGCAATCACTTAGTGACTTAAAAACTTTACTGCCTTGCTTGTTTGCCCCCAGGCCCCGAAAAACATAAGTTTGTTTTTCTCTTGCACAGGTCAGTCTTCAACTATATCATGCCACGACACCCACATCATCCCTATTGGTCTCGATTCCCTCGGGATTAGGATCCTCCAATCTTCAACTCCCTTTCAAAATCATAGCAAGTTTATTTGAATTAATTTTTTTCTTCTAGCAATTTAGGATTCAGTGTTTGGAGATTGGGCTGTGAAGGTTGCGTACGGAACATTTGGGATTGTTTCTTTTGTTTTGGGTTGAGAAGAATGTAATTGGATTGATTTTTTGATCCTTTATTTGTGGCTATTTCTAGTAGTTCTCTTATACATATAGCAAGCCTATAAGCATGAGTAGATCATATATGTATTGTTTTCTAATAAAATAAAATTGAAAAAAAAAACAATCAAGGGGTTTTTATATCAATCGATTCTCACACTTTGCTTTTGGCTATTTCTTCTCTGACTTTGTTATTGTGTTAATCCAGATGAGGTTCAAAGAAAGGGAAAAGCAAAAGAAGATCACTCCTCCCATGCCATCTGAAAACTCCTCAAGTGAGGACGTACTGCTACTAGAACCTATGCATTTAGGAGATACTTCAGCTCCTCCTCCATCTCCATCTATGACTGCTCCTACAGGTGACACTACTGATCGATTCACTTCTGTTGAAACTGAGAATGCATATCATAATACATTCTCCAAGAGATCTGTATTGGGTGAAAGGGAGGTAAGTATAAATGATTTTCTTTCGGATGAATTTTAGCTTATTTGACGTATCTTCACTGAAAGAGGCTGGGAGAAACTTATGCATCTACCACACCCTGTGTTGAGGTTATTCATGAATTCTATTCAAACATAGCCCATTTCAACTAAGATGATCATAGTATCATTTCTATAGTTCGAGGAACTCAAATTGAGGTTTCCCCTTCTATCCTCAAAGGCTTATTTGACCTTCCTAACGTGGAAGCACCTTTATACCTATACAAGGGCATGGGGGCTCCAACAAAGATTGCTATGCATAATTTTTTTGTTGGTTCCAATGGCCCTAAATGGACTGCCAAAACTCATAGACTACCTCTAAATCATATGCTTCCTCAGTCTCGTCTCTTGGCCAAAATAGTGCTCACAAATCTCTGGCCCATTAGTCGTCACACAGAAATTACTTTGGAGAGAGCTTACTTCATGTATGCTCTCGCTACTGGAGTCTCTATTGATTTTCCATGGCATGTTATTGATATTATTCATCGCTCTCATATGGAAAAAAGAGTTAAACCTTCCTTCTAGCAGTTTAATTACTAAGTTGACTATGATTGCTAAAGTTCCATATAGGGCAAATGAACCTTCCATTTCTATATCTCAAGTTCTTGAGCAAATCTCTCTATTGCCTCAAAAGATTGATGGTTTTACTACTAAATGGGAGGCATGCCAGTCCAAGTTAGAGCAACAAATGGTTGTTATACGCTTCGATTGTGTTCAAGCAAATGATTGATTAGTTCAACTTTCTTTGGATGTGCAGCGCATCATGGAAAATGTAGTTGATTCTAATGATGAACTGTAGATTTCCATGATTGATTGCTGGCTAAAAGTGGGAGAAAAATTTGAGGGGGAGTAGCAGCACCAGAAGGGGAGAACAGTGGCAAATAGAGAAGAAAAACTTCATCATGTTTTGATTTTGGCTCATCAATGTTATGTTTTCTAGTTCAATTTTTTTTTCTTTTGTGTAATTCAGATACAATTTGGTACGTGTTTGCTTATGCTTTTCTTAGGATAACAGCCAATTATGCTTTTATTGAATCAAAACTCTTTAGAATTTTCTATATGTTTTTGTGGTTTGCTAATTGACATGTATTCAGGGAATTTACATTTATCAAGTTGGTTTTGTCACCAATCCGTTAAAGGGAGAGATTGTAAAGGTAAAAATTGGTTAGGATTAAATGACTAGATGATAAGGTTTATCTTATCATCATATTTGAAATTGTTGGATGAATATAAAATAATTATTGATTTATCTCTAAACAATATTAATGAGTCTATCTAGAAGTCTTAGGTATTATTTAGATAAGTCATTGAGGTAAAAATCGAGTCCTGGTGTATTTGTATTTATCCAGAAGAAAGATAAACAAAGATCAGTCAATACAGAAAACTGTTATCGCGAAATATCAGCAATCCATCAGAACACATCTTCGCGACTGTTTCTAACCGTCAGCAGAATCCTACTATGACTGGAACTCTTTCCAGACTTTCTATTTAAAGGGATTCAGTTTTGTAATTCAGCAAGGAGTTTGAGCAACGAATTCTAGATAGTATATTTTGAGCATTTATGAGAGAAAATTTACTTGAGAATTTTCACTTGATTTTTCATCTTTTCTTGAGTGTGATTGTGCTTCGAGTGTGAACGAATATTGATTGGATTTCAGCCACTAAAGTTCCATAAGGGAAGTCAATATTTAAAAATCGTCAGAGGTTTTGGACAATTACTGCAGTAGAAGACAAACGGGTCATTTGTTTAGTCAAGTAAGAGCAAATTGCAAAGATTTTGTAATTGATGATTGCTTGTAATTGATTTTGAAATAATAAGATTGGTTTTTTTAGGTTTGACTACCCTATATGGTTTTACTTTTAAAGAGTTTTTTAAAGAATTTCCCATTATAATCAATTGTTGTGTCTTATAAATTTGTTTATTCTCTTTCAATATTTTGATTCGTTTAATAATCATAATATTGAGATCTAATTGATTTATTCAAAGAAATTAATAGATAATTTTATAATTTATATGGATATATTGGAAATTTCATATATAAAAATGGTGATTAACACATGCATTGCGACTGGAAGTTGACTAGAACCAAATTGGGGCTACTGCCTTAAGTCAGTACTGTTGACTGATTGGGTATAAAGAAGAAGGAAAATTCTTCTTATTATCCTCACACTTCATACACCACACTTGTTTTAATTTTTTTTATTTTTTCTATAATAAATATGTAGTGTGTGGATGATAAATAGAATAATTTAATTAGTTTAATAAGAATAAAATGAAATAAAAAATAAAAAAATAAAAAATAATATTTTAATATATAAAGTGTGTGATGTAAGATGATGTGTAGCATTCCTCAAAGAAGAATGATAGAGCTACGCTAGTTGGTCCCTACATAAGTTTCTACATTTCGATACTTTCTCATATTTTATTTATTTATTTATTTTAAACTTAAGTGTAATATAAAAATATAATAATAATTCAACTTTTTTAATTTAAAAAAAATATTAATATTAAAAATAATATTTTATTCAATTTTTAACTTTTTTCTAAAATTATCTCATCTCGTCTCACTATCTAAATTACATCTTAGTAATTAAATATATATTTTTAAAAATATTGTTATTTTTTAAAAAAATTATCTACAACTAAAAACAAAATCTAAAAATAAGAAGGAAGAGAATTTAGCCTTTTCGGAACCAGCTAATCCGTAGGTGTAGAGCTACTCGGTAATAAAACATGCAGGCATCTCGATCTGTGTATGATGACCCGCTTTTGGGTGTATTTTCGCTGAAATGGTTGTTTTTATTTTAATTAATATATTAGTTTAATTATTTTAATTTATTTGCGTTTTAAAATTTGGTTTTTTAATTTATTTGATGTTGTGTTTTATTTCTTTTAGATGTTTTATGGTTTTTAATCCCTTTTCGACGGTTTGTTTTGTTTTCCCGGAGTGAGGATTGGACCTCATTTCTTTTTACATCTTTTTCCTTTTTCTCTTTTTTCCTTTTTCTTTTTCCCTTCTTTTCTTTTTCCTTTCTTTTTCTTTTTTTTTTCTTCATTTTCTTTTTCCTCCTGCTTTCCCTCGCGTCGACCCCCCCGATCTCTCTCTCTCTCTTCTCTCTCCTCACCCACGGCCGGAATCTTCTTCAGCCCAGACCGCCGCCGTCCGGCCACCGTTTGGCTCACCGCTAATCTCGTTCAAACCCCCTCCCTCCAGCGCACCTTCCCACCAAATATCTCCCCCTGCCGGCCGGCCGTTTGGCTGGAAATCCTCCTCAAAGCCCCACGGTTTTTCGTCCGATCCGCCGCCGTCGCTCCACCTCCGGCCACATTTTCTTCACCACTTCATCACCGGTCTCTTGCCGTCCTAACCCACCCATTTTCGGCCTCCAACGACCACCGGAACAGCTCCTACGAGCTTGATCTCCGATTTGCGTCTTCCGGCCTATTTCCGGCGATTCCGCCGCAACCCACGGCCAACCACCACTTCCAATAGCTTTACAATCATCCCTAGACCATTCCCTATCAATTTCGTGTCCTAGTTTGTCCCCGTTCAAAAGTGGGTTTTTCACAACCCACGGCCACAGTGAATTTTCACTGTGACGTTGCTTTTCTGGCGCCGTTTGCAACGCCGCGTGTTTTCTAAAATTGCCATATAGCGCTGTAAGTATTTTCCAAACCCTATTTTCAGATTTAAATATATATTGCTCTTTCAAGTAATTAATCTGCTGGTTGGTTGATTCCGGACTGAGTCCGAGGAGTTCGGGGGTCGGATGGATGGAGGACGGAGTTGCTTGTTTTATTGTTTTATGTTGTTGGATTAATTTATTATGCATTGTTATGGCATTACATGGTGCATGCACATGTGTTTTTGTTTATGTGTGAAAAGCCTGTGTATTGGCGTAAGTGGTCTTACGGGTGCGTGTGTCTCACGACCCCAAGCCGGGATGGGGTATTATCCCGGTGGAGCTCCTCTGGTCACTCGGGAGCGGAATAAACTGAGTGATGTCCCCTGAGTTGTCGCTAGACGACGGGAGCGGGGGCTAGGGGTTGCTTGGCTACGAACGCGCCGGGCGCGGAACCGGGCATCGCTCTACGCACCGACTCCGTGGCCCTTCGTTGGTGAGGGCTAGAGGATGCTTGGCTACGAACGTGCGGGGCACGGAACTGGGCATCGCTCGTTAGGTGTCACATGCGTGGTGATACTCTGCAGTGTGGCACTGGAGCCAGGGTGTGCGGATGACCCCTAGGGGAGGTCATGGTGCATACGGATAAAATGTGACTTTGGCGTGTTTTCCGGAAAAGATGTGTTTTTGGGCCAAATGGATTTTTGGCGTGTGTGGAAAACTGTGTCTTTGGGTTTTGTGCATTGGGCATGGTTCATGCATATTGTTTGAGTTCTATATGTGTTATTATCTGGTAGTGTTTGGGTTTTACTTACCTGCGGTACCATTTTTAGTTCTGTAGCTTTTGGTGCAGAGTTAGAGGACGAAGAGGAGGAGGCTGAGCCCGAGGATGCGGCTCCGCCGGGTTGCTGATGCTATGTGTTATATTTGTTTAAAGCTGTATTTGTGTTTTTGTAATACTTTATCTATGTACGTTTTAAACAGCTTGTATTACGTTAGGAAAATTCTGGTACTTAGTGATGACTTTCGTTATCCGCTACATGTTCTTTCGTGCACATTTGTTGCCTTTGCACACACTTGTCACCCGTCGATGGGATGGTGACCCGGGTTGTCACCATCCGGACGTCTCGATTTCCCCGTATTCAGGCGTGGGGATTTGGGGGCGTCATACTGTGCATGCCAGCCAGCCAGCCAGCCAAATTTCTGGTAATCTTGTATTGAACAATTTGTACTTCATTACTTTCCTTTAATAAAATATGTGGTATAGTGATGCTTTGAGGGTGGAAAATGTACTTTTCCCGCAGTGGAAAATGTCACAAAGCACTAGTTGGTCTCCATCAAGAACACGCAAAAGGTTTTAGAATAAAAACAGGAGAACAAAGATATGATCAGAGAAACAAGCTATGAGGATCCTTGTTCTCTGTCTCTTTCCAAGTCAAGTCAATGCCTTAATTTCCACGTCTGTGTACGACAGGACAAAATATTTGCTTGTACCCGCTTATTATTCCATGCACATTGATTTAGACACTGACTCAACATTGACTGAGTCGTATGAGGTGCCTTCACTTTCGGAGTACGTTGGACAAGATTTCTCACTTGGCAAATCATGGGTCTCAAACATTAATATCCACTCTAATCAACCTTTGATCTGCCTAGTGCCTATATATGAATTTGAATTGAACTAAAATACCCCCCAAAATCCACATGAGTAAAAACTTCATTGAGAAATATATTTTGACACATATTTGAGATTCATTATTTCTAGTGCATGTGATAGTGCTGGGTTTAGAGGGTCGTTATTGCATTAGTTCAGGAAAAAAAAAAAACTCATTATATTTATACCGCATATCACATTAATTTTTTTATTTTTTATTTTTATTTTTACTAAATATGTGGTATATGAATTATGAGAAGAAAAAATCAATTAGTTTAAAAAGAATAAAACCAAAAAAAAATTAAAAAATAAAAATAAAAATAATGTGTAATTTGTGAAAATGATAAGTAGCAACTACTTGAAAATTTGATACCAAAAACAAATATGCGTCCAGACGAAAAATCTATCTCTGCATTGATTTCAACCCATTTTACTTACCATGAAACAATTGTAAACAAGATTACAAACAATTAATTAATCATAAAATATATCTGCCACTAAGCAACCTTCGTGCTCATGCATTTCAATAGAAAACATGAACCGGCTGCAGTAAAGCCTTCATTGAGAAATAATATTGGGGCACACCAAGATCATTTCCAACTAAATTGGGTTTTAGCTATATTCTCACCTATGGTATGAATGTCGTACCTTGCATAGCAAGGAAAATGTGTGGGAAGATATTTAAAATAGAGAATAAATACATTTTTCAATTCATTGATCTCAAACTATTAAGAATTTTTTATTTTGCGTTCTAGATTATCAAAACTGACATATCGTGTATCTTCGAAGTATCATAAACTAACTTTGTATACCCTCCATTATATTAAAAAAGATAAAAAAATTTATATGCAGTCACTTTTACGTATTTTTTAATTACGCACTCTATTAATGTGATTGATAGTATCATTTTTTTAATATAAAATAATTGCTTTGATCAATCACATCAGTTGAGTATATAAAAACTATATAAAAATAACTGTATATATATAGCAAAACTCAATTAAGATTTAATCGATAAGATTATATAACATCACTTATTTTTCATTCATTTAATTAATTGAGTTACGTACAAAGTGTTATTTTTAATAGTTATGAAGTCTCCAATAGTTTGAGGGCAGGAAATAATATACTTTTCTCATAATAAAAAATATTTCACAAAGTACTTGGTATCCATCAAGAACCCGCAAAAGGTTTCAGAATAACTGAAGAATCAAGATATATATGAGGATCATCCTAATTATTCATTGTCTCTTTCCCAGTGTAGTTGATGAGAATTTTAAATGTGAAATAAAAATTTAAAATATTATGTTTTAATATTATTATTATTTTATAATTTAAAAAAAATTGAATTAGATTTTAAAAAGTTGAATTATTTTTTATATTTTATGTAAAAATTTAAAAAATTATACTAATAAAAATAAATTTTAAATTTGAAATGGGAATTCTAATTTGCCCAACGTATCCTGGTCCGGTTTGGTTATACAGATGAGATAAGATGAAATGAGGTATTTTAAATAGTAATGAATAAAATATTGTTATAATATAATTTTTGAATATTAATTTTGTATTGAGATTTAAAAAAATTAAATTATTTATTATATTTTATATAGAGATTTAAAAAATATATAATAATAAATTAAAATAAAATAAAATAAAATTTTTAATTTTAGTTAATCACCCGGTGAGATTTCTGCATCTACGTAATACAATGTATTACGACATGATGAATTATTTGCACAACGCGTGAACAGTTTGAATTATTTCTGCACCATCAGCACCTATTATGCCACGTTGATTTAGACCCATTCAACATTGACTGTGAGTCGTGTAAGGCGGCCCGGTTTGAATGGTCAACACAAATGAGATATTTTCTACACCGTATATTATTATTTTTGTTAAGTACGTTATATTTTATTTCTAAATTTTAAAAACAAATATTTAAATAGATAATAATAAACAATAATGAGCATTATATAAACAATCCAAATCTGATACAAACAGTATATATATAAACAGTACATAAATAATAGAAAATTTGATTACTCTTATTAAATAGTAGCATCTATATATTTTTTAAATCTTAAAAATTAAAAATTATCTCATCTTATTTATTTATCTAAACACATATTTTTTTTACAAACTATTTTATTTTATCTTAATTCAAAAATTTTATTATTATTCAAAATATTTGATATTATCTCATCTAAACGGGGCACGTGCATTAATATCTTCCTCTAATCAGCCATTCTGCTTATGAATTTGAACTAAAAACAACCAAAATCAACAAGAGTAAAACCTTCGTTGAGAAATATTTTGACACACCAAGATTCATTATTTCGAGTTAAAACGTCAATTTTATTTGTGGTATGAATAGTGCTACTTGCATAAATGCAAAAAAAAAAAAAAAAGAAAAAAAAATGTATCTAATTAAGAACTTTAAAAAGGAAAAATCTGACTGATCGAGTACTCTGCATAAAAGTGAAAGACATTGTAAAAAGCAAATAACGACTTTTGAATGTTCAAATATGGCTGAGACAAGTGCCTTAATGTGGGCTGAGACAAATAACGTGGGCTGGAGGTTTTTTTTTTCCACGAGGTGTTGAGATGGGATTGACTGTGAGTCGTGTAAGGCGGGCCCGGTTTGGATGGTCAATGAGATATTTTATGTATCGTATATTAATTTTTCCTTTTTAACTGTACTATATTTTATCTTTAAATTTTAAAAATATATCTTCAAATAAATAATAATAAACAATAATGAGGATTATATAAACAATAAAAATAAACACTATATAAACAGTACAATTTGACATGAACAGTATATAAATAATGTATAAACAAAAGATAATTTGGCTACCCTTATTAAATGGTAGGACTCACACTTTTTTCAAATTCTAAAAATTAAAAATTATCTCATTTTATCTCATTATCCAAACACATGTTTTTTACAAACTACTTCATCTTATATTAACTTAAAAATTTTATTACTATTCAAAATATCTCATCTCATCTCATCTCATCTGATCATCTTATAGACACAGTTATTAATATCTTCCTCTAATCAACCTTTCTGCCTATGAATTTGAACTAAAAACCACCAAAATCCACATGAATAAAACCTTCATTGGGAAATATTTTCACACACCAAGATTCATTATTTCGAGCTAAAACGTCCGTTTTATTTGTGGTACTATGAATAGTGCTGCAGGCTGCTTGCATAAATGCAAAAAAAATGTATCTAATTAAGACCTTTAAAAAAGAAAAATCTGATTGATCGAGTACTCTGCATACAATTGTAAAAAACAAATACCGACTTTTGAATGTCAACTATGGCCGAGAAAAGTACCTTAATCTCCTTATATTAACGTGGGCTGGAGGTTTTTTTTTTTTTTTTTTTCCACGTGGTTTTGAGATGCCTTCACTTTCATGTATAGTTGACTAGGATTTCTTATTTCTTATCATGGAAACGATAAGAAAATGAAGAATCATTAAATAAATAAATAGATCGTGCAGTACTGATCATGGGGGCCGAGAATTTGAAGGGTACTGGGTCTAAATGAAAGGTAAATTAGGGATTACATGGGGGAGGTGTTATTCTTGGAATTAAGCAAGAGGTTAGGTCAGCAAACGGAGTAATTAAGGATTTCTTTTTTTTTTCAAAAACTTTCTAATTTTTTTCGTCGTTAAAAAGAGGAAAAAATTGTCGCGATTAAGGAATGTAACTTTTTTACTATATTGCAATATTGTTTTCAACAGCACTCTAAACCTTGTTCTTTTTATTTATTTGTGCTCATTGCTGAGCATGGCCTATTATCAAACTGCATCATCGTCACAAGGATTTTTTCTTCCCTTCGTTTTATTCTTCGACACACTGCCTCAAGATGAATAGAAGTCACGATATTGAAGAAGCTAACGTATCTGCACTCTATGAAGCCTCACATGAAGGGTGTGAAAGCACTTTGAACTCGTTAATGCAAAGGGACTCTCTCATTCTTAACAAAAGTTCATTGACATCCTTCACCGACACGCCCTTACATATAGCAGTTCTGCATGGTCACCTAGAATTCACTGCAGCTTTACTCAGGAAGAAACCTAATCTCGCCGGCCGGAAGGACTCGCGGGGTCGAACTGCCCTTCACTTGGCTTCTGCAGATGGCCACGCCGAGATTGTGAGAGAATTGCTGCAAGCAGATACAGATGTTTGCCTTGCTCGTGATCAAGATGGGAGAATTCCTCTCCACTTAGCCGTGATGAGAGGACACATAGAGGTAATACAAAAGTTGCTTAATTCCAAACCGAACTCGATCTTGGAGGATCACGATGGAGCCAGTGCTTTGCACTTGTGTGTTAAATATAACTGTTTGGATGCTCTGAAACTGCTAGTGGAATCTGCTGATGACTATGGATATTCCCTTAATTCCAAGGACAATGATGGCAACCTCATATTGCATTTAGCTGTGATGCTCGGGCAAACGGAGGTAGGTTAACAGTCTCCAGATTTACTCTCTTTATTTCCTTTAGCGAACGGCTACTTATTTTCCATAATTATATATACGTCATCATGTATATGTATAAATAGAGGAAGTTCCCGTGGCAAAATATAAGCTCGAGAGAAGCACTAAAATACAGAAGCTATAGAATTCTATCCTTTCTGGCTGTAATCGGCCTCCACAAAAAACCCAAAATTTCTCTCTCGGTTTTTTTTTTTTTTTTAATCAGCCTTTCCTTTCCCCTTCCTCCTCTAAAAAAGATAAACAGTTAGATACGTCGTGCAATTTCCCTTCCCCTTTCTCTTGATCATCACTTCCCACTTCAATCCCTCGGGCAGTTATCCCGGCCTTCTTCGGCCTTCATTCGAATCGGGAGCAAACAGTCATTCCTTTTGATCGGCTCTTCTGTTTTGTGCAAGTCCAGAATTATTAACCTTGTTTGGCTTCGGGAAAGGTGTTTTATCATAACCCCCCTTTGGTGGTCGCATGGCTAAGGCTGTCTTTATCCTAAATTCATTCTTTGCCACCTTTTTGTTCCACCGGCCCTTTTACCACAAACCGGGTTTTGTACCCTTTTGGCTCACTTTTAAGCATATCCAACCTTTTTATAGGATTAACTGACCACTCGAGGGTCCAGAATTTTGATGCAAATATGAGTTCACTTGGGGGTTGCTTATTCAGTGCTGTTAGTTAGGCTTCTTGCAGTACTAATTGTAAGAAACGGTACTACCGATATGTTTATTTTGTGCAGACAATAAAATACTTACTTTCAGTATCCAAAATCAAAGGAGAGGCCAATGCCATAAACAGGATTGGTAACACCGCTTTGGATGTCTTACAGTTAGGCCATAGAGATTTTAAATCTCTCAATATCCAAGACATGCTAATGGCAGCTGGTGTTCGAAGATCCAAGGATCTAAATTCTCTTGATCTACTAACAACCACACGGCGTCATGAACGTACTGCAGCACGGTCCATTAATAATGAAGCACATGAGCCATCTCCTGCTGCTCAATCAAGGTTTAAGAAATGGTGGGCGTACTTCTGTTTGTGCGGATGGGTTAAGCATTTTAAGCGTCGGGGTCAATCAAACTGGGTCGTCGAGACACGTGGCACATTGATGTTGGTGGCCACTGTAATTGCAACCGTAACTTTCCAAGCTGGGATCAACCCTCCAGGTGGTGTTTGGCAACAAGATGGTCTACAAAAAATAAATGGAAATGTGAATTGTACGGCCGGCAAGGCAATTTTCTCTGATACCAAACCAGATATTTACCGATTCTTTTTGTCTTCCAACACCACCTCTCTTGTCGCAGCTCTGAGCGTCGTACTTCTGATCACCCTTGGAATTCCTAAGAGAAGCCAACTTTTTCTATGGTTTTTGACATTAGCCATGGTTATTGCAGTCACGTCCATGCTATCCACCTATATTTTGGCTGTGTATTTGGTGACCTCGGCAGATGTTATAGATCAAATCTTGTCCAGCCCGACAACCGCTCCATTATTGGTAGCTTTGCTGGTAGTGCTTTTGATTGCTAGTGTGATTCTCATATATCGCCTTTTAGCTTGGATGGTGAAGTTGTTAGTCAAGTGCATGCGCTGTTTGACAATGAGTCCAACAAATTAGAGAAACATTAATGTATGCAAGTTGATCAAATGACCTTGATTAGTTGATGATCTGTTCGATTGCAAATCTTTGTTGTCTATGTGAATCAGTTGGTTACAAGCAAGATACGGTTTTTAATTATTAATTAATTCTGAACACAATATTATTCTTATTTACTTGCATGGATATAATCGTATTATAAGTCCATGCATGCAGGTTGTATTTTATTTTCTTTAAATTCATGAAATGATTGCTGTACTGTAGGCTTTAAATATCACTCGCTGTTTGCAACCCATCCAAAAATGATATATAGTTTGAAATCTAGATACAATAAAAAAAGATTCTCTCTCTTTTGCATTTAGGCTATAATGTTTTTTTTTTTAAACTGTACCCCGTGGTTTTATTAAAAAAAAAAAAAAAAAACTCTTTATCTCAAACTGCAAAGCCAAACAAATTAAAGGCCTTAATTTGATTAACATGTGACTGAAAAATTAAAAAAAAAAAAATCGAAAAAATAATCTGAAGCATGTAATAGTCGCCATAAGTTTTCTCACACTATAATATTGCTCTTAATCCTAGCTAAGAGGTTATTGATTTCAAAGGTAAGATGTAGGTTCCTCTAATTTGATTGCCCCATGATCGAGTAAAATCAATTTGGAATGAATCTCAACATGTTGGGTACGTAATAACATGATCAAAGTATTTTTGCTTTTGGGAATATGATTTATTCTTGTTGAGGAATAAATCATACATTGCCTATGAACAAGGTCTTGGGCATGTTTTATGAGATGAGTTAGGCTAATTATAAATTTTTCATAGTATCAAAGCTTGCCACAGAACGAATGGAGGCCCACACTACTTATCCCATGCTAAGGACTAGAAAAAATATTAGCATGCATGTAAGGAGAGTGGTGAGAAATAAATCATATATTGTCTGTGGATAAGGTCTTGGGCATGTCTATAAAGTTGGAACAAATCTCTCTCTTTGAACTGATTTTATGAAATGAATTAGTCCCATAATTTTCTTCAATTCTCAACAAAATCCATGATATAGTAACAGAGTAAAAAACTAGCAGCAACTGATAAGGTTAAGTAAATTATATAGAGTTTATGCAAGTAAACGATGAAATGTTGGGCCCACGGTGATACGTACTTGGACGGTAAAACGATGTTTAATGCGCATCCATAGTTTAAATAGTCAATAAAATACTACCAAAATTTGGGTACGTAATGTGGCACCATGATATAGTAACAGAGTAAAAAACTAGCAGCAACTGGTAAGGTTAAGAAAATTATATAGAGTTTATGCAAGTAAACGATGAAATGTTGGGCCAATGGTGATACGTACTTGGACGGTAAAACGATGTTTAATGCGCATCCATAGTTTAAGTAGTCAATAAATCTCTGAGTGTTTTGAAGTCAGTCCCACATTTGGTCGTTGCTCTCCTCTTAGCCAATGACTCTAGTCTTTACGTTAAGGATGTTGCCAAGTCCGCAGAAGATTTCTACATGACAAGCCACTTTTACTTGTGTTTTAGGAGCCTGCTAGCTCAACAGAAGAATATGCTACCAATCAGTTTTTTTTTTTTTTTTATAACTTTTTCTTTCACCATTTTTCAAATTTTTTAGATATTTTTTAAAACAAAAAAATTATATATTTATACAAAAACACTTGCTTAATTATTAAGAAAAGAATAAAAATAAAAATAAAAACAGTTTTCGGTAAAGAATTTAGGTAGAAATTCTACGTGGTCCTAGTGATTTCCTATCTTTTTATCCCACTTTTCTTATCTTCTTGTACGCATTCAATGCGAGAACGGGCTGGGTCATGACCGATGGTCTGATTCCATGACTTTCGGCCCCTGGCTCAATATATAAAATTTGAGAAATGTAATGATTTATACACTAGTTTCTCTAACTGTACAAGACTCGAATATAAACAAGTTCAAGAAAAGTGCAATATTCAATGTAAAATATATTCAACAGATTCTTGTAGCATATACACGGAACTCAGTAGCATAGAAATGATATTGAAGTAAATCCTTCCAGAACCAAACAGATCCAATCTACCAACTGATCCAGAATAACAATAAGACTAAACAACAGTAAAACCGAATAAAGAAAATAGCAAGAACAGAATCAATAACAAGAGCAATAATGCAAGAAATAACAGAATGAAAAACATAAAAGAATCAACACAGGATATATGTGGTTCGACCCTAATGGTCTACATCCACGACAGAAATGGCCTCAGATCTTTATTGATAATCAAAATCCATCACATAGAAGCCTCAAAGATCCTCTCATTTACAAAGCCCTCATATCTTTCTCAGAAAATCACAAAGATTTTCTCCTCTAATGAGCACTCTTAGTAAACCCTAGAATTCCCTCTCTGTTTTTCCCTCTCGCTCGAATGGCCTCCCTCACAGCCGACTGCACACTAATGAGATTAGGGTTACAAGGCATCGGTAGCAATACATATATATGTGAAGCCAGATGCCACCACGTGTCAAGATCCTGCAGCTCAACTGGAAAGCTTTCTGTTGCCGCTTATAACTCACATGTGAATCACGTGATTGACCAGCCCAGCAATTAAAAGCTTCAAGCTCCCAATATCAGCCACATGTCCACCATTCACAAGTCACAACATAGAGGGTCAGATAACAAATAGATAAATGTATTGACACTACGTTTACAAATCTCCACCTTGGCAAAACATTTATTGTTAAGATTTATCAATACTTATCATTGGCTATTCCTGCACTTGTCCCCCTACTGGAGACAGACTCTAGACTCCATACAAATTAAGTTCAGACAGTGTTTGAACTTAGGACATGGAAGAGACTTAGTCATCATATCTGAGGGGTTATCCTCAGTTGGGATTTTCTCTACACACACTAGTTTGGACTCTATAACATCCCTAACAAAGTGAAGCCTGATATCAATATGTTTGGACCTTTCATGAAAAACTTGATTTTTAGCTAAGTGTAGTGTGCTTTGATTATCACAGTGTACTGTGATATTGCCATTAAAAATGTTTAACTCACTAGCTATACCTTTTAACCATATGGCCTCTTTTATAGCTTCAGTCAATGCTATATATTCAGCTTCTATTGTGGACAAGGCAACAACAGATTGTAAGTGTGATTTCCAACTAATAGCTCCCCCAAAAGCAGTAAACACATATCTAGTTAAGGACTTTCTAGTGTCTAAATTTCCAGCATAGTCAGAGTCTACAAAACCAGTCAGCTCATACCCTTTTTCAACATTATTTCCAAAACTGAGACCCAAGTTAGTAGATCCTGCCAAATATCTCAATACCCATTTAATGGCTTGCCAATGTGCTTTTCCAGAATTCCCCATAAATCTACTAACTATACTCACAGCATATGTTAAATCAGGTCTAGAACAGACCATTGCATACATTATACTTCCTACCATACTAGCATAAGGAATTTCTTGCATGAAGTTAATGTCAGATTCTGTTTTAGGGGCCTAATCTATAGATAATTTAAAATGTTGACCTAAGGGTGTGTTAACAGTTTTCACATGTTCCATACCAAATCTTTTAAGAATTTTTGAGATGTAATTTTTCTGAGACAAATATAATAATCTAGGACTCCTATCCCTTTCAATTTCCATTTCCAAAATTTTCTTAGCAGGGCCCAATTCTTTCATTTCAAATTCTGATTTCAGCATGCATTTAACTTGATCAATTATAACCGTGTCTTTACAAGCCACCAGCATGTCATCAACATACAAAAGAAGATAAACAAATATTCCTTTTTCTTCCTTGTAATAGACACAACTATCATAGCAGCTCCTTTTAAAATTATTGTTAATCATGTGTGTATCAAATCTTTTATACCACTGCTTAGGTGACTGTTTAAGACCATATAAAGACTTTTTAAACAAACACACTTGATTGTTTTTTATTTCATTTGTAAACCTTCAGGAGGTTGCATATAAATTTCTTCTTCAAGTTCTCCATGCAGAAAAGCAGTTTTAACATCTAACTGTTCTAGATGCAAGTTTTAAAAAGTTGTATAAGCAAGTAGTAACCTAATTGAGCTATGTTTAACCACAGGAGAGAAGATTTCATTGAAATCAATTCCTTCTCTCTGTGTAAAGCCTTTGGCTACAAGCCTAGCTTTATACCTGGTCCCTTTTATCCCTGGTATGCTTTCCTTTTTCTTAAAGATCCACTTGAATCCAACTAGTTTTACTCCTTTGGGTTTTGGCACTAGAACCCAAGTTTTATTTTTATTCAAAGATTCCATCTCCTCATGCATGGCTAGTATCCATTTAGAGGAGTCCTTGCTGGTCACAGCTTCTTTATAAGATCTAGGTTCCTGATAAACTATTTTATCAGCCACTGTTAAAGCAAACATGGTAAGTTCAGCTTGACCATACCTTGAGGGTGGTTTAATCACCCTCCTCTGTCTATCTCTAGCCAGACTCCAAGATCTGGCTCCACCTTGACTTGTATCTTCTGACATTTTACCCTCAGAGTCACTGTCATCACCAGTTATAGGTTCAGGTTGGGTATTAACCTACTCCACCTCAATCTGAGATCCCTCTAAGGGCTTGTCATTATTATTAACTGACTGTGATTCTTGTACCCGAGCCATGTGTGACTCATTAAAGGTCACATCTCTGCTCACAATGCACCTAAACCTACCAGGTCCTTCTACCCATAGTTTGTATCCCTTAACCCCTTCAGGATACCCTATGAAAATGCACTTAAGTGCCCTAGGTTCCAGTTTATCAGTTTTTGAATGTGCATAAGCTACACACCCAAAAACTCTAAGGTGATCATAAGTGGGAGGTTTTCCAGACCATAGTTCCTGAGGTGTTTTAAACCCTATTGCAGAGGAAGGACACCTATTTATAAGATGAACTGCTGTGTTTGTTGCTTCTGCCCAAAAGGTTTTGGGCAGCCCTGAATTTGACAACATACACCTCACTCTTTCTAAGAGGGTCCTATTCATCCTTTCAGCAAGCCCATTCTGTTGGGGGGTTTCTCTCACTGTCTTATGTCTAAGGATTCCTTCCCTTTTACAATACATGTTAAACTCATTTGACAAGAACTCTAAACTATTATCAGTTCTTAAAACTTTGAGTTTTCTACCTATTTGGTTCTCTACCAGGGATTTCCACTCTTTGAATCTCTCAAAGGTGTCACTTTTATTTTTAAGGATATAGACCCAAACCTTTCTTGAGTAATCATCCACAAATGAGAGGAAATAACTTCCTCCATTGTGTGAACTTACTCTTGCAGGTCCCCATAGATCAGAGTGGACATAGTCTAAGGTTTGTTTAGTGTTATGGGTTGCTAACTTAAAACTAACTCTTTTGGCCTTCCCATAAATGCAGTCCTCACAGAAGGGTAGGTTGCCTAGATTCTGGTCATTTAACAAACCTTGTTTTTGCAACTCTAAAAGTCCCCTCTGACTCACATGCCCAAGCCTCCTATGCCACAGCACAGATTGGTTCTGTACAGTGTTCTGTACAGAAGATGCTTCCCCAACTATAGTCTTACCAAGTAGTATGTATAAACCATTCTTAATCACTCCTTTCGTAATAACCAAGGACCCTTTTGTAACCCTAAGAACCCCTGCCTCAGATTTAAAAGTATGGCCTGATAAATCAAGCATGCCAAGAGAAATTAAATTTCTCTTCAACTCAGGTATAAATCTAACCTCCCTTAAAACCCTTTCAATACCATCATGCAATTTTAGTCTAACTGACCCTATACCCATGATTTTGCAGGACTTGTTGTTTTCTAGGATTACTTGCCCCCCATCTAACTCCGAGAATGTCTCAAACCATTCTTTGATTGGACACATATGAAAGGAACAGCCAGAGTCCATTATCCACTCTGTTTTTGAGTCAACCTCACTTACAGTGAGTACCTCAGCACTTTCATATCCTTCTAATACCACAGAGGCATCTCCTGCCTCTTTATTCTTATTTTCTGTATTATTTTTTCTTTCAGGACAGTTCTTCTTGAAATGTCCTTCTTTATGACAGTGAAAACACTTAAAGTGTTTTCCCTTTGACTTAGACCTATACTTCTTGACCTCACTCTTGCCCTTCTTTTCTCTTTTTTCTGTTCTACCCCTGACAGTCAAACCTTCCCCATGATTTTGTTTTGATTCCCCCATATTTTGAAGTTCCCTAGTATGAAGTACAGATTGTACATCATCTAGTGTAAGTGAGTCTCTTCCAAACATCATGGTTTCCTTTATGCTTTGATAAGATGAGTCCAAAGAACTCAGCAAAAGAATAGCTTGATCCTCATCCTCCACCTTAATATCTATATTTACTAGGTCTAGGATGATTTTATTAAACTCATCAAGATGCTACCCTATTGAAGTTCTAGGGGTCATCTTGAAAGTATAAAGTTTGGTTTTCTTGTGAAGTCTATTGGCTAAGGATTTAGTCATATACAGGTTCTCTAATTTCAACCATATACCAGCAGCAGTGTCCTCACTGGCCACTTCTCTCAGGACCTTATCCCCAAGGGAAAGGATTAAGGTACTATGTGCCTTTTGGAGAATGTCCTTATGGATAGACTCCTTGTCTTCCTCTTTCGAGGAAGATCCTTTCCTTTTCTCACCTAGAAGGGCATCTTGCAGTCCATGCTGGACTAACAATGCCCTCATCTTAATCCTCCATAGCCCAAAATCATTTTCCCCAGTAAATTTTTCAATATCAAATCTCATGGTCCCCATGAACCTAGGCTCTAGATACCACTTGTAATGATTTATACACTAGTCTCTCTAACTGTACAAGACTCGAATATAAACAAGTTCCATAAAAATGCAATATTCAATGTAAAATATATTCAACAGATTCTTGTAGCATATACACGGAACTCAGTAGCATAGAAATGATATTGAAGTAAATCCTTCCAGAACCAAACAGATCCAATCTACCAACTGATCCAGAATAACAATAAGACTAAACAACAGTAAAACCGAATAAAGAAAATAGCAAGAACAGAATCAATAGCAAGAGTAATAATGCAAGAAATAACAGAATGAAAAACATAAAAGAATCAACACAGGATATACGTGGTTCGACCCTAATGGTCTACATCCACGGCAGGAATGGCCTCAAATCTTTATTGATAATCAAAATCCATCACAGAGAAGCCTCAAAGATCCTCTCATTTACAAAGCCCTCATATCTTTCTCAGAAAATCACAAAGATTTTCTCCTCTAATGAGCACTCTCAGTAAACCCTAGAATTCCCTCTCTGTTTTTCCCTCTCGCTCGAATGGCCTCCCTCACAGCCGACTGCACACTAATGAGATTAGGGTTACAAGGCATCGGTAACAATACATATATATGTGAAGCCAGATGCCACCACGTGTCAAGATCCTGCAGCTCAACTAGAAAGCTTTCTGTTGCCGCTTATAACTCACATGTGAATCACGTGATTGACCAGCCCAGCAATTAAAAGCTTCAAGGTCCCAATATCAGCCACATGTCCACCATTCACAAGTCACAACACAGAGGGTCAGATAACAAATAGATAAATGTATTGACACTACGTTTACAAGAAATGATACCGACCAGTGCTGTATAGTTATAAGTTTATTTATTATTTTATTTATAAGGTTGGTTTTTTCAGTTTTCTTTCAAAACTTAAATTTTAAATTTCATAATTTTAACATAAGAATAATATTTGACATCTAGAGTGAAATTCCCAACGTACCCCTGTAAAACTACAAAATTGTCTACCAATTTGCTTGAACAAATAAGTTAGATCTCAATTATTAAGATTATGAAACGAATCAAATACTTTAAAATAAATAATCAAACTTGCAAAATACAACGATTGGTTACGAAGGGAAACCCTTTAAAGAAAGTTTTTTAAAGGTAAAATTCTACGGGGCAGCCAAACCCAGGAAAGTCAATCTTATTATTTGAAGAACAATTATAAGCAATAATCAATTACAAAATCTTTGCAATTCAACTCTCTTACTTGCCTAGACAAACGACCCGTTTGTCTTCTACCGCAGTAACAGCCAGAACCTCTGGCGATCTTCAAATGTTAACTTCTCTTCTGGAACTCCAGAGGCTGAAATCCAATCGATGTTGCTTCACACTCAAAGCACGATCACACTCAAGAAGATATGAAAAATATCATGGAAATTCTCAAGTGAATTTTCTCTCATAAACGCTCAGAATCTCCTCTATAAAATTCGTGGCTTGAAGTCCTTGAGAAGATACAAAACCGAATCCCTTTAAATAGAAAGTCTGAAAAGAGTTCTAGTTGCAGTAGGACTCTGCTGACGGCTAGCAACTGACACGAAAATGCGTCCCGACAGACTGCTAACATTTCGTGATGACTTCTTTTGATATATACTAAACTCTATTTCAGATTTCTTCTGGATAAGGGCAAAACTATCATAACTCGATTTTGACTTCAGGGCCTTATCTAAACAACTCCTAAAACTTCTAGATAGACTCAGTATTGTTTAGATATAAATCAATACTTATTTTACATTAATCCAAATTTAATCAAATAATAATAAGATAAATCTTATCATTTATCCAAATTTAATCAAATAATGATAAGATAAACTTTATCATTTAGTCATCTAATACTAGCCAATTTTTGCCTTTACAATCTCCCCCTTTGGTGGATTGGTGACAAAACCAACTTGATGAATGTCTTGCATATACAATCTTTCCTTTAGTTGATCGGTTACAAAACCAACTTGATAAATGTAGTGTGTACCTAAGACAAAAACAACCAGCAGACCAAGATCCCGTGAAAAATATCTTAATACAGTAATGATAATAAATGACATAGAACATTCTTTGAAACGAGTCCCAATAATAATCAAAGGTTAGATGTAATGTAAACTTACAAAAAGAAAGTATTCTAGTCATCATCAATAACCATGTTCAATACTTAGTTCTCCCCCTCAATATTCTACTGCTCCCCCTAAAGTATATAGTTCTCCCCCTCAATATTTTGTTGCTCCTCTTTTTCTATTTTCAGCAAATTCATTAAACTCCCACTTACTCAAACTCCCCCTAAATTTTATAATATTAAAATATTCCAATGTGCTCTTCCAATACTCTCCCTTTTTGTCACTAATCTGACAAGACACAAAATAGAATAAATATCACTGATGTGTGCCAAGATGAAAACACTAAGGAAGACATGATGAACAACTCCCATGTGTCTCAATTTTTCATGGATTAAATGCACATGATGTATGAGCATGAATGTATGTTAAATAATGAACAAATGATTGAGACAACTTGGTTGAGACAAATAAACAAACACTTGGTAGGCATACCATGAAAACGGAATGACATGATCAAGAACACACTCAAAAAACGTCCTCAATACATGCATAGAGTAGATATAACAAAAAAAATAGAGATTAGAAAGAAATAAAAAAAAATGATTTTTTTTTATTTTTTTTATAAACAAAACAAAAGGGCAAGTAACATGCCTAAATGCATCTTAATTCAAACATAGTGTAACTCACAAAACAAATTCAATAAAGTACACCCTCTTATTTGCAACAATCACTATGGATGTTCACTTCTCATAAGATCATCAATGTCAAAGTTCATGTGAGTGTGTGAGTGAGTATACTTATAACATATCATTTTTATGAACTCTTTTCTTCAATATCTTTTTTTTTTTTTTTTTGATACCTTTATTCATGAATGATTGCTTCTTATAGATGCTCACAAGAGTTTGTTGCTTCACCTTAAAAGTCAAACTTTATGCTAGGGCCTAGATACATGAGCATCTCCTCTAAACACTAGTTTGTACACCCCATTTTTGTGTTCATGTTTGTTGCTCATCTTTTTCCATAATGATTAGAGCAACGAGTTTTTTCTATAAGAACTTTAAGGTGGTAGATCCGTGTAGGGTGTTTGTCTTTTTCCGTAATGAATTAAGACCGACTTTTTCCATATGGATCAACTCTTTGTATTTGGCAAGAGGAGAGCTCTTTATTTTGTACTAGGTTCAACTAGTATTAGTCAATTCAAGGTATGAACTCTCTCTTTGATGAGCATCTCATTAAATGATGTTAACTTTAATTATAAAAAAACATACATATAAGTTTCTCACTGTGCATTGAAAATGAACTTTGCCAAGATAATCCATAGGGTTAGTATGCACAAAGTGAATTGCACAAAATAGAGAGATGCATAGGTTCAGGAATTTATTAAGTGAGAACACAAATGCTCAAACTTTGACATATCAAGCATGCACTTTCCTAAAAGAAAAGTTTTGAACCAAACTAGAATTTTTTTATATTATATTTTTCTTATTTAAAACTGAAAAACAGAAACATAAAACAAAACAGAAAAATAAAATGCATGTCCTAGGCTAATGTAATAATATAAAGGATGCAAGAACATGCAAATAGTCCTATCAATTAATGTAACATGGCATCCTTTTTAACCACCCATTTTACTTTAAATTTTGGCCTATTCTTTTCATCAACACCACTTTGTATGATCTTTTCTTTATTTTGAAAGCAAAAATCTGCTAGTTCACCAAGTTTGAGACTTAAAAAGTTTATATGTTGATTCATATCACAAACTTGATTCTCTAGACTATTTCCTTTCCTTTTCGGATTTCTTTCACATCCATTTTTCTTCACTTTATTTAAGTTAAAGCAATTTGGCCTTATATGACCAATAACACCACAATAATGACAAGTAGGAATAAACTTACCTTTGGACTTACCTTGGTTGGGCTTCTTTGTCATTGATCTATCATGTGAGGCTCTTGGAACATGAGTTGTAGACACGGCCTTCTTTGGAGTTTCCTCATCTTGACCTCCTTTAACAAAAATGATATCTTTTGATGAGGTGGCAGCGGATGATGAGTCTTTAAGTTCCATACCTTGGGAAGTCATATACCTCAAACCCGTGCGATCACAACTAGATTTTTGAATACTCAACATCTCCTCTAATTTTTGTGTTGCTGTTTTTTCTTGAACCTTTTCCAACTCTTTTTCTAATGCAATTTTTTGATCCCTTAATCTTGCTATTTCAATATCAGAAATTTTGAATGCCTTAAACAAGTTATTTTTCTCACTCTCCATATTAGTGAATTTCTTATACAGCTTCTTGTTGAGTTTCTTTAATTTGATCACTTCTTCACACACATCATTGTAAGCTTCTTGTAAACTCAACTCATGATCATCCACAACTAGAGCAACCTTCGAATCACTATTGCCATCATCACTTTTAGATTTTGTTAGCTCAATATCAGAAAAATCATTAACAACAGTAGAAAAAGTTACAAAAGTATTGTCATAATCAGATGATGAACTTGAAGTTTCAGATTCTGAACTATCACTAAATGTGACATTTAATGCTTTTCCTTTACTTTTCTTGAAATTTGGACATTCAATTCTTATATGACCATAACCAGAACATTCATGACACTTTACTTTATCAGATTTTTCTTTATTCCATTTTTTAAAACAATTTTTCTTTGCAGAAAATTCTTTACCTCTTTTTTCCTTTCCACTATACTTTTTATTAAACATGAATTTTCTGAACTTTCTTACTATGAGATCTATATCCTCATTGTTAAGATTTTCTTTATCAGAAAAATCATCTTGATTTTCTTCTATAGTTTTTAAGGCAATAGACTTACCTTTTCTTACTTGAGGAAGCAAAGATTCATACGTTTGTAAAGAACCTACCAATTCTTCTACCTTTATTGCATCAAGATCTTTACTTTCTTCAATAGCGGTAACTTTGGGTCGAAATCTTTCATATGACAAAATGAGCACACTTTACTTTTCAAATTTTTCAAACAAAATCATCTACCTTTTGTATAAGTCTAAAAAAGCATCAATCACTTTTGAAAATATTCAAATAAAACATGCACATGTGAAAGATGACAATCAATCATCTTTAATATTTTCAAAGTTCAACCCTTTAATCAAGGCATGCACATGCAAAAGATGACAATCAATTATCTTTCAAAATTTTCAAATTTAATTTTCAAAAATATTCATGCACATGTGGAAAATGTATTTTAATGCTTTATGATAAAATATTAATTTTGAGCATTAATCCTAATTTCGAATTTTAAGAGATTTACAACATTATTCTATGACTTTAATGTGAACTTGTTTCCTTCTTGCTCATGCTTGGTTCTTTGATGTGCTTGATTCCATTGTGTGAACAACTTGAGCTTGAAACTCCTTTATTCTTTGAATTTATTTGTTATCATCAAAATCCATGTGTAGATTTATAATCACACGAAACCTGAAACCTTGGGTTCAACAATCTCCCCCTTTTTGATGATGAAAAATACTTGATAGAACTTGAAACCTGTGATGACCCGTTTTTTTGAGTGTATTTTCGCTGAAATGGTTGTTTTTATTTTAATTAATATATTAGTTATTTATTTTAATTTATTTGCATTTTAAAATTGTTTTTTTTTAATTTAATTGATGTTGTGTTTTATTTCTTTTAGTTGTTTACAGTTTTTAATATCTTCGCGGCGGTTTAGTGTTGTTTTTCCCGGACTGAGGATTAGACCTCGTCTTTTCCCTACATCTCTTTTCCTTTTTCCTTTTCTTTTTCCTTTTTCTCTTTTTCCTTCTTTCTTTTTCCTTTCTTTTTCTTTTTTTTTCTTTCTTTTTCTTTTTCTCTCTCTCTCCCAGCGTTGACCCCCTCCCTCCGGTGCACCTTCCCACCAATTTCCACCCCCAACCGACCAGCCGTTTGGCTGGAAAAGCCCTTTAAAGCCCGCACGGCTTTGGCTCCAATCCGCCGCCGTCACTCCACCTCCGGCCACCATTTCTTCACCACTTCATCACCGGTCCCTTGCCGTCCTAACCCACCTATTTTCGGCCTTCAACGACCACCGGAATAGCTCCTACGAGCTAGCTTTCCTTTTTGGGAAATCCGGCCTCTTTCCGGCGATTTCGCCGCCACCCACGGCCAACCACCACTTCCAATAGCTTCACAATCATCCCTAGACCATTCCCTATCAATCCCAGGTCCTAGTTTGTCCCCATTCAAAAGTGGGTTTTTCACAACCCACGGCCACAGTGAATTTTCATTGTGACGTTGCTTTTTCGCCGCAGTTTGCAACGCCTCGTGTTTTCTAAAATTGCCATATAGCGCTGTAAGTATTTTCCAAACCCTATTTTCAGATTTAAATATATATTGCTCATTCAATTTATTTTATCTGCTGGTTGGTTGATTCCAGACTGAGTCCGAGGAGTTCGGGAGCCGGATGGATGGAGGACGGAGTTGCCTGTTTATTTGTTTTATGTTGTTGGATTATTTTATTATGCATTGTTATGGCATTGCATGGTGCATGCACGTGTGTTTGTGAAATAGTGTGATAAGCCTGTGTATTGGCGTAAATGGTCTTACGGGTGCGTGTGTATCACGACCCCAAGCCGAGATGGGGTATTATTCCGGTGGAGCTCCTCTGGTCACTCGGGAGCGGAATAAACTGAGTGATGTCCCCTGGGTTGTCGCTAGACGACGGGAGCGGGGGCTAGGGGTTGCTTGGCTACGAACGCGCCGGGCGCGGAACTGGGCATCGCCTTACGCACCGACTCCGTGGCCCTTCGCTGGTGAGGGCTAGAGGATGCTTGGCTACGAACGCGCGGGGCGCGGAACTGGGCATCGCTCGTTAGGTGTCACATGTGTGGTGGTACTCTGCGATGTGGCATTGGAGCCAGGGTGTGCGGATGACCCCTAGGGGAGGTCATGGTGCATACGGATAATATGGATTCTGGTTTGAGTCGGATAAAGGCCAAATGTGACTTTTGGCGTGTTTTTCGGAAAGGATGTGTTTTTGGGCCAAATGGGTTTTTGGCGTGTGTGGAAAAATCGTATTTTATGGGCTTTGTGCATTGGGCATGTTTCATGCATATTGTTTGAGTTCTATGTGCTTTTATCTAGTAGTGTTTGGGTTTTACTTACCTGCGGTACCATTTTTGGTTCCGTAGCTTTTGGTGCAGAGTTGGAGGACGAAGAGGAGGAGGCTGAGCCCGAGGATGCGGCTCCGCCGGGTTGCTGATGCTATGCTTTATATTTGGTTTAAAACTGTATTTGTGTTTTTGTAATATTTTATTTATGTATGTTTTAAACAGCTTGTATTACGTTAAGAACAATTCTGGTACTTAGTTATGACTTTCGTTATCCGCTGCGTGTTTCTTTGTACACATATGTTGCCTTGCACACACTTGGCACCCGTCGATGGGATGGTGACCCGGGTTGTCACCATCCGGACGTCTCGATTTCCTCGTGTTCGGGCGTGGGGATTTGGGGGCGTCACAGGTGGTATCAGAGCAGTTTGGCTCTGGGTAAAACCACATGTCCCGTCGGTAGTACCAGAATGTTTTTAAAGTTGTGTTTTAAAAATTAAGTACAGTTATTTTATTTGTTTTATTTGTTTGAGCTTGCTTGTTTGTTTTTATTTATTTAGTTATGTTTTTGCATGCTGGTTTCTTTTGTTTCTTGCTGTGTGGTGTTGTTTTTGTTTTTGTTGGTTTTATGATGGTTTTATTTATTTTCTTAAAAGAGGGTCAAGAGTGGTGTTGTGGCAGGAATATGGGGAGACCAAGGAAATCTACCCAGGAACCACGGGACAATACCTCCAGGGATGACTCCATAGCCGAAGCAATACGGCAGATGACGGAGTTTATGCAACAAAGTGCGAGGTCTCAACAGGCAGGGCCTTGGCCACAACAAGGACCTTGGCCACAACAAGGGGGTCCCTGGCCACCATCAGGAGGGCATTGTCCACCATCAGGAGGGCCTTGTCCACAACAAGGAGGGTTTTGGCCACAACCAGGAGGTCCTTGGCCATATCAGGGAGGGCCTTGGATGTATCCAGGAGGGTCCAGTAGCATGGTGCAAGCCGGATGCACCTATGAGCGCTTCCTGGCGCATAGGACTCCACACTTCACTGGAAATGAGGATCCACTTCAGGCTAGAAAATGGATCAAAGATCTGGAGAAAACCTTTGAGGTGTGTGGATGCACTGAGGCACAACAAGTACTCTACGCCAGCTATCTCTTGCAAGGTACCGCTTCTGATTGGTGGGATACCAAGAGGGTGATGCTGGAATCTGAACTGGGATCTTTCGCTGCGGTGACCTGGCAGCGTTTCAAGAAGGAGTTCAATGATCGCTTCTTTCCCGCATCGGTAAGAAAGCAAAAGGCAAGAGAGTTCTCCAATTTGGTCCAAGGGGGCGCGACAGTGGAACAATACGCCCGGAGGTTCATAGAACTTGAGCGATTTGCTCCTCACCTTGTCGCCACTGAGGAGATGCGAGCAGATCGTTTTCAGGAGGGGCTACGCCATGACATACGCCGTATGGTGGTCAGCCATCGGATATCCACTTTTCAGGAATTAGTGGATGTGGCCACCCTTGTGGAGCGGGAAAATAATCTGAGTGTGGGCTCCCCTCCAGGGCATAAGAGGCGGAGTTTTTCGGGTGAAGGAAGCAGCTCGGGTTCGCCCCAGAAGTTTGTTCAGCGGACCGGAACAAGACCTCAAACGTCCTCAGGTGTTCGGATGGGAGGACGGGTGCCTATTTGTGGAGCTTGTAATAGAGCTCATGAGGGCGAGTGCCGGATGAGTAGCGGACCCCAGTGTTACCGGTGCGGCCAAGTGGGACATATCACTCGGGATTGCTCTGTCAGAGTTCAAGGAAGCCGTGGAGGTAGACACGGTGGAAGAACCAACCCGAGACAAGCAGTGCAAGCCCGGGTTTATGCTGTCACACCCGGAGAGGTGGATGATGAGGCACCAGCGACCCATGATGCTGGAGTAATTACAAGTATGGTTTAATTTAATTTTAAGTTGGATTTAATTTTTGGTGTTTGTGGTTTATTCTTTGCTTTTTGGATTTCATGGGTTGATGTATTTGGTTCAGGAAGAGTCCGTTTGTATGAGTTTTATGCTTGTACTTTGTTTGATTCCGGTGCTTCACAGTTGTTTGTATCTTCCACGTTTGCTCGGGTGTGTAACTTGGTCACGGAACCGTTGCCGAAGTCTATGGTAGTGGCTCTACCCGATGGTGAGATGCTGTGGTGTTCCAAGGTTGCTTTGGGATGCCCGTTAAATTTTGAGGGAAGGTTCTTGGATGCTTGGTGGTGTTCAAGCTGTTGGGCTTTGATATCATCCTCGGGATGGATTGGCTATACCGATATTCTGCGAGTATTAATTGCAGAAGTCGGATAATTAGCTTTCAGCTTCCAGATGGTGATTGTCTGGAATTTGTGGGGAGTAGATTAAAAGAAAAGCCGATAATTATATCGGCGATTCAGGCAAGAAGAGAGATTGTATGGGGAGCGGATGCATTCTTGGTGCAGATGGTGTCCACGCCGTCTGAGAAGAAGTCTTTGGCAGACATTCCAGTTGTAGAAGAATTCCCCGATGTGTTTGTGGATGACTTGCCCGGACTACCCCCTGTTCGGGAGATGGAGTTTGTTATAGACTTGGAACCTGGAGCGGCTCCTGTGCATAAAGCTCCTTATCGCATGGCACCGGCTGAATTGAAAGAGTTGAAGACTCAGTTGCAAGAACTCGTAGAGAAGGGATTTATTCAGCCTAGTACTTCGCCATGGGGTGCACCAGTTTTATTTATTAAAAAGAAAGATGGAACCCTCCGTATGTGCATTGATTATCGGGAATTAAACAAGGTGACCATCAAAAATAAATATCCTCTCCCGCGGATTGATGATTTATTTGATCAGCTTCAAGGAGCAGCTGTGTTCTCTAAAATTGATCTGAGGTCGGGATACTACTAGCTGAGAATCAGAGACCAGGATGTGCCTAAAACTGCTTTCAGGTCGAGGTATGGACACTATGAATTTAAGGTGATGCCGTTTGGGTTAGCTAATGCCCCTGCAGCTTTCATGGATTTAATGAATCGAGTGATTCGACCTTATCTGGATTCCTTCGTGGTAGTATTTATTGATGATATACTAATTTATTCCCGAGATGTTGAAGAGCATGTGTATCATCTTAGTCTGGTACTTGAAAGATTGAGAGAACACCAGCTATGCGCCAAGCTCAGCAAGTGTGAATTCTGGTTGGAAGAAGTTAAATTTCTTGGGCATGTAATTTCCCGAGGTGGAGTGGTTGTTGATCCTAGTAAGGTAGAAGCCATTTTGTCATGGCAGCGCCCGACTACAGTGCGCGAGGTCAGGAGTTTCTTGGGGCTCGCCGGATACTACCGAAGATTTGTAGAGGGTTTTGCTCGCCTATCCGGACCTCTCACAGCTTTGACTCGGAAGAATACAGAATTTGTTTAGTCAGAGAAATGTGAGAGAAGCTTCCAGGAATTAAAGAACAGGTTGACGACGGCACCAGTGTTAGCGCTCCCAGAACCGCATAAGCCATTCGTAGTCTTCAGTGATGCGTCTAAGTTTGGTTTGGGTTGTGTCCTTATGCAGGAAGGACGGGTTATAGCCTATGCATCTCGTCAGCTAAAGGACCATGAGAAGAATTATCCGACGCACGATCTAGAATTGGCTGCGATTGTTTTTGCCCTCAAAATCTGGCGGCACATCTTGTATGGGGAAGCTTGCGAGGTTTTTACCGATCACAAGAGCTTGAAGCATCTGTTTTCCCAGAAAAATCTGAATATGAGGCAGAGGCGATGGCTGGAGCTAATCAGTGACTATCAGTGTGAGATCAAGTACCACCCGGGGAAGGCTAATATAGTTGCTGATGCTTTGAGCCGGAAGTCACACTTGGAAGATGAAGCCGAGCCGTCAGAATTGGATTCGTTGCTTTGTGGGATGAGAAGGCTCCTTATAGAGAGTTCGCAGCAAGTGGAGATTTTGTCTTCAGTTCTCGATATTCGGGTAACTAATTTTGAAGAATTGAAAACTCTCCAAAGAAAGGATCCGAAGCTGCTGAACATCAGGAAAAGAGTCAGAAAATCTTGAGGGCCGTTGCATTATAGCATGGATAATGATGGGATACTTCGGTTCCGAGATCGTAGAGTGGTCCCAAAGGACTCAGATTTCAAAGAACGGATCATGGCGGAAGCTCATGCGGCCCCTTATTCAGTTCATCCCGGCAGTACAAAGATGTATCGGGACTTGAAGAAAAATTACTGGTGGGATGGAATGAAGAAGGACATTGCCTTATATGTTGAGAAATGCCAGACATGCCGTCAGGTAAAGGCCGAGCATCAGAGACCTGCAGGTATGCTCCAACCCCTCCCTATTCCTGAGTGGAACTGGGATGACATCACGATGGACTTCGTTGTGGGTTTGCCAAGAACGCCTAGTGGGAAGAATTTCGTTTGGGTGATTGTGGACCGGTTAACGAAGAGTGCTCATTTTCTGCCTGTTAATAACACCGACTCTTTGGGTAAGTTGACCCGTTTGTATGTCAAAGAGGTAGTGCGGCTACACGGCATATCAAAGAGTATAGTGTCGGATCGAGACCCGAGGTTTACGTCGCAGTTCTGGAAGAGTTTGCAGGCAGCTTTGGGTACTAAGTTGAAGTTCAGTACTGCTTATTACCCGCAGACAGATGGCCAATCAGAGCGCACCGTTCAGACCCTGGAAGACATGTTGCGAGCATGTGTCATGGAATTCCAAGGGAGTTGGGAAAATCATTTGCTGCTCATCGAGTTTGCATACAATAACAGCTTCCATGCGACCATTCAGATGGCTCCCTATGAAGCTCTTTATGGGAGAAAGTGCAGGTCGCCCTTGTGTTGGGATGAAGTTGGGGAGAGTAGGATAATTGGACCCGAAATAATTCAAGAGATGCAAAGCCAAGTCCGGATCATCAGAGATAAAATGGCGGCAGTGCAGAGTCGCCAGAAAAGCTACGCTGATACCAGGAGGAGAGAGTTGTCTTTTGAAGTTGGTGATTGGGTTTACCTTAAAGTCTCTCCCATGAGAGGTGTTAAGCGTTTTGGTAAGAAGAGGAAGCTAGATCCGAGGTACGTCGGCCCTTTTCAGATTTTGGAGAGAGTAGGGTCCGTCGCCTATAGAGTTGCTTTGCCAGATTATTTTGGGAATGCTCATGATGTCTTTCACGTATCATCCTTGAAGAAGAGCTTTGGACAGCAAGAGCCACGCTTCGTCGACCCAGCGGGTATTCAGTTGCAACCGGATCTCACTTATGAAGTTGTTCCGTCGCAGATCTTGGATTGGAAGGAGCAACAGTTGAGGTCCAAGACGATACCTTTGGTTAAAGTGGCTTGGGGAGATCCGTTAGCTCAAGACTTCTCTTGGGAGAGGGCAGCGGACATGAGGGAGCAGTACCCGTATTTGTTTGAATAGAGAAGGTATGTATCTTAATCTTGATCACAGTTGTTTATGTGCCTTCTTGTGGCTTGCTGTAAGTTGATGGTTGATCCTGCAAATTTCGAGGACGAAATTTGTTTTTAAGGAGGGGAGGATGTGATGACCCTTTTTTTGAGTGTATTTTCGCTGAAATGGTTGTTTTTATTTTAATTAATATATTAGTTATTTATTTTAATTTATTTGCGTTTTAAAATTGTTTTTTTTTTAATTTAATTGATGTTGTGTTTTATTTCTTTTAGTTGTTTACAGTTTTTAATATCTTCGCGGCGGTTTAGTGTTGTTTTTCCCGGACTGAGGATTAGACCTCGTCTTTTCCCTACATCTCTTTTCCTTTTTCCTTTTCTTTTTCCTTTTTCTCTTTTTCCTTCTTTCTTTTTCCTTTTTTTTTTTTTTTCTTTCTTTTTCTTTTTCCCTCTCTCTCTCCCGTGTCGACCCCCTCCCTCCGGCGCACCTTCCCACCAATTTCCACCCCCAACCAGCCGGCCGTTTGGCCGGAAAAGCCCTTTGAAGCCCGCACGGCTTTGGCTCCGATCCGCCGCCGTCGCTCCACCTCCGGCCACCATTTCTTCACCACTTCATCACCGGTCCCTTGCCGTCCTAAGCCACCTATTTCCGGCCTCCAACGACCACCGGAATAGCTCCTATTTCGCCGCCACCCACGGCCAACCACCACTTCCAATAGCTTCACAATCATCCCTAGACCATTCCCTATCAATCCCAGGTCCTAGTTTGTCCCCGTTCAAAAGTGGGTTTTTCACAACCCACGGCCACAGTGAATTTTCACTGTGACGTTGCTTTTTCGCCGCCGTTTGCAACGCCTCGTGTTTTCTAAAATTGCCATATAGTGCTGTAAGTATTTTCCAAACCCTATTTTCAGATTTAAATATATATTGCTCATTCAATTTATTTTATCTGCTGGTTGGTTGATTCCGGACTGAGTCCGAGGAGTTCAGGGGTCGGATGGATGGAGGACGGAGTTGCCTGTTTATTTGTTTTATGTTGTTGGATTATTTTATTATGCATTGTTATGGCATTGCATGGTGCATGCACGTGTGTTTGTGAAATAGTGTGATAAGCCTGTGTATTGGCGTAAATGGTCTTACGGGTGCGTGTGTATCACGACCCCAAGCCGGGATGGGGTATTATCCCGGTGGAGCTCCTCTGGTCACTCGGGAGTGGAATAAACTGAGTGATGTCCCCTGGGTTGTCACTAGACGACGGGAGCGGGGGCTAGGGGTTGCTTGGCTACGAACGCGCCGGGTGCAGAATCGGGCATCGCCCTACGCACCGACTCCGTGGCCCTTCGCTGGTGAGGGCTAGAGGATGCTTGGCTACGAACGCGCGGGGCGCGGAACTGGGCATCGCTCGTTAGGTGTCACATGCGTGGTGGTACTCTACGGTGTGGCATTGGAGCCAGGGTGTGCGGATGACCCCTAGGGGAGGTCATGGTGCATACGGATAATATGGATTCTGGTTTGAGTCGGATAAAGGCCAAATGTGACTTTTGGCGTGTTTTTCGGAAAGGATGTGTTTTTGGGCCAAATGGGTTTTTGGCGTGTGTGGAAAAATCGTGTTTTATGGGCTTTGTGCATTGGGCATGTTTCATGCATATTGTTTGAGTTCTATGTGATTTTATCTAGTAGTGTTTGGGTTTTACTTACCTGCGGTACCATTTTTGGTTCCGTAGCTTTTGGTGCAGAGTTGGAGGACGAAGAGGAGGAGGCTGAGCCCGAGGATGCGGCTCCGCCGGGTTGCTGATGCTATGCTTTATATTTGGTTTAAAACTGTATTTGTGTTTTTGTAATATTTTATTTATGTATGTTTTAAACAGCTTGTATTACGTTAAGAACAATTCTGGTACTTAGTTATGACTTTCGTTATCCGCTGCGTGTTTCTTTGTACACATATGTTGCCTTGCACACACTTGGCACCCGTCGATGGGATGGTGACCCGAGTTGTCACCATCCGGACGTCTCGATTTCCTCGTGTTCGCGTGGGGATTTGGGGGCGTCACAAAACCTGTATTAATACTTAAGCTCCCCCTAAAAATATGCGTTAGTTTTTCAAGCAAAAGTATAAATATAATTCCAAGCATATATAATAAGTTTAGCAATTTAAACAACGTTAATGTTCTAGTCTAAAACTTCTCCCCCTTTTGACATCATTAAAAAGGATCGGCAGCAAGTAAATGGACCTGAAGAAAACGGTGCGTTAGTAGACACTGTAGATAGTTAAAAAAATAAATAAATAAATTTCATCCGTCCGTGACCCGACAAGTGCGGCTGGAGATTTGAAAAAAATTGCCTGATGTTGTTGACAAATGAGATTGAAGGCTCCGAGTTTCTAAAAAATGTCATTTTCACCGATCAGGAAAAAAAATACATTGCTCTTTGACTTGGATGATAGCTTGTCTTATTCTTTATGCTATCTCTATAAAATCAGTCCTGAAGTTCATCCAATCCGCATCAAGTTTTCTTCTCATCTCCATAACTCATCTGCATTCCTTCAACATTCTCGTTTTAAGCCTTCTATTCTTTTCTCAATGGCTCATTCTTCTAACATTTCTCTAGATCCATCCATGAGGCATTCTGCATCTCAACCTCCTGTTATTTCTGCAGCTACCATTGGTGCCATGTTGCAGCAAGAAAATAATATTCTGACTAATAAGTCAGATTCTGATGCTATTTATGACTTGGTGAGTCTTGGGACTCGCTACTCTTCCTCTATTGTTGCTTTTTCTCAGCGGCTACAAGCCAAAAATCACGAAGTTGAAAAGCTCAAAGAACAAATTGTTGTACTTCAACGAATTGTTCAAGAGTCTCACACAAGGGAAGGAATCATTCGGCAGAAGAATAAACAGTTGAAATCCTTATTAGATTCTTCATTCCGCTTGCCGGTTCCCATGGATAAGAATGACATGATATTGTATGAAGAAAATGAGCGTCTCAAACATGAGGCTAAGAATCTCAAGTTTATGTAAAAGTATTTAAAAAAATCTATCTCTATTTTTATTGACTCTGGTCTATCTTTTAAGAGATATTCATAGCATGCATCATACCTATTTCTCTTCTGATCATACATAATCTATCTTCTGGTAAAGGTTTTGTAAAAATATCTGCTAACTGATCATGTGTGTTTGTGAACTCTAATATTATATTGCCTTTTTGCATATGATCTCGAAGAAAATGATACCTTATTTCAATATGCTTAGTTCTAGAATATTGTATTGGGTTCTTTGAAAGATTTATAGCACTTGTATTATCACATTTTATTGGAATGTGATTATACATGAGTTTAAAATCTTCAAGTTGTTGCTTCATGTAGAGAACTTGAGCACAACAACTACCCGCAGCAACATATTCTGCCTCAGCAGTAGATAGTGCAACAGAATTTTATTTTTTACTAAACCAGGAAAGTAGTGCATGACCTAAGAAATGACATGCTCCACTAATGCTTTTTTGATCTATTTTACAGCCAACATAATCTGCATCTGTGTAACTGATTAGATCGAAAGATGTGTGCATAGGGTACCATAACCCCAGGTTAATTGTACCACTAAGATATCTAAAAATGCGCTTAACTGCAATTAAATTCGATTCTTTTGGAGATGATTGAAAGCGTGCACATAAGCACACACTAAACATAATATCTGGTCTACTGGCTGTTAAATATAATAAGCTACCAATCATACCTCGATATATCTTCGAGTCAACTGGCTTACCGGATTCATCTTTATCAAGTTTAGTTGATGGGCTCATTGGTGTTCCAATTTCCTTAGCATTTTCCATCCCAAACTTCTTCAGTAATTCCTTAATATATTTTGATTGATTGATGAATGTCCCACTTTTTTCTTGCTTAATTTGCAATCCGAGAAAGAATGTAAGTTCTCTCATCATGCTCATCTCAAATTCTTTCTGCATAGTCTTAGCAAAAACTTGACACATATTTTCATTAGTAGCACCGAATATTATATCATCAACATAAATCTGAATCAAAAGAATATCATCATTTTCATATTTAATGAAAAGAGTTGTGTTGATTTTTCCTCTTGAAAAACCTTTTTCAATCAAGAAACCACTAAGTCTCTCATACCAAGCTCTAGGAGCTTGTTTAAGTCCATATAGTGCTTTTGTGAGTTTGAAAACATGATTTGGGGAAATATGATTTTCAAAACCTGGAGGTTGCTCAACATATACCTCTTCATTTATAAAACCATTTAAGAAAGCACTTTTAACATCCATTTGAAAAAGTTTGAAATCTTTATAACAAGCATATGCAAGTAGCATTCGAATAGCTTCTAATCTTGCGACAGGTGCATATGTCTCATCATAATCGATTCCTTCTTCTTGATTAAAACCTTGGGCTACAAGTCGAGCCTTATTTCTAGTAATGACTCCGGACTCATCTTTCTTGTTTCTAAAAACCCATTTTGTTCCAATAATAGTATGATTTTTGGATCTAGGAACAAGTGTCCAAACATCATTTCTTTCAAATTGATTCAACTCTTCTTGCATAGCTAGAATCCAAGATTCATCAAGAAGTGCGTCATCAATATTTTTGGGTTCAATTTGAGATAGAAAAGCAGTATGATTGCAAATATTTCTAAGAGATGATCGAGTACTTACACCTTGTGAAGGTTCTCCCAAAATTTGTTCCACTGGATGATCTTTCACAAATTTCCACTGTTTGGTTGCATCTTGTATTAAATTTTGATGATCTTTCCTGATGGCTCCATGTTGAACTTCCTCTATTGTTTTCTCTTTGTTGAGATTGAGACTTTCCGTATTATTTATACCTCCTGTTTCTTCATCAATAGATTTCTTGGAGAGTGAAGAATTAGATTCATCAAATACTACATGCATAGATTATTGTACAATCAAAGTCTTTTTATTGAATACTCTATAAGCTTTACTATTAGTAGAATACCCGAGAAAGATACCTTCATCAGATTTTGCATCAAATTTGCCTAAATTATCCCTGTCATTTAAAATAAAACATTTGCATCAAAATATATGAAAGTAACCAATGTTGGGCTTTTTCTCATTCTAAAGCTCATAGGGGGTTTTATCTAACTTAGACCTTAGCATAACTCTATTTATAACATAACATGCAGTACTTACCGCTTCGGCCCAAAAATAACTAGGCAAGTTGTTCTCATTGAGCATTGTTCTTGCCATCTCTTGAAGAGATCTATTTTTCCTCTCTACTATCCCATTTTGTTGAGGAGTTCGAGGAGCAGAAAAATTATGCACAAAACCATTTTCATCACAAAATGTTTCAATATTTTTATTAACAAACTCTTTTCCCCTATCACTTCGGATACTTGAAATAGTATAGCCTTTTTCATTTTGAATTCTCTTGCATAATTTGGTAAATGCATTATGTGCCTCATCTTTATGAGTGATGGCTTGCAAAATTTCATATTGCAGATTTTACAAGTTCGCTCGAGCGGAGGCTTTTGGCCGCTCGAGCGAATTCAGGCAGATTCAAACGCTCGACTGCCGCTCGACAGGGAGCTCGAGCGGGTTGCTGAAAAATGAAGATCGCTCGAGCGGAGACATTTGCCGCTCGAGCGAAATCAGGCAGAGTCGAACGCTCGATGTGCGCTCGATAGGACGCTCGAGCGAAATCAGGCAGAGTCGAACGCTCGATGTGCGCTCGATAGGACGCTCGAGCGAAATCAGGCAGAGTCGAACGCTCGACGCGCGCTCGACACCCCGCTCGAGCGAACATCGTATTTTGACAGATTTTAGGTTTTCCGCCGTGGGACCATATAAAAGGCCATTCTTCACTCTAGAGCCGCGGTTTTTGACTGGAGAACACTCTTTGGGAGAGAAAAACATAGCTAGAGGGATTCAAATCATTTGTTTTGGAGACGGAATTCCAATTTATTGCACGTACGTTGGATTCATACACGAGCACGGACGGTAGAAAGGCGTTGAATCGTTCTCTTGAGCTTTTGACGACCAGTTGAGGCTGCAAGGAGGATTTTTCAGTGTTTATTTTCTTCTTCCCATCTTCTCAGAACAATTATGGTGAATTCGTTTATGTTGAATTCCAATTCTAGTATGAGCTAAATTTTCTTCTTTCTAGGAAAACGATGTAACCTAATTCCGAACTATGCTTGTTTGTCCATGCTAATTTAATGCAATTCTCTCTTTGTTTATCTGATTTATTCTGAGTTTAATGCTTCTAATTAACTGGCCATTGATTAGATGATTATTAATCTTGTGATTTGCTATCGAAAGAGGGAATCATAGGGTAGATCTTGGATATTTCAGCATAGGTAAGTATAGAGATCGAAAGACTTGTATGAACCTGTGTAGTAATTAAATCATTGGTCTTATTGCGTTCTTGATTATTTAATTTGCATACTCTTGTGTGAATTGATAAACTAGAATCAATTCCAATTGACTATCGAAAGAGGCTTTTGGATGAATTAGAGATTTGCTAATAGACAAAAGAGGTTTAAGTTAAATTAGCTGGATGAGAAAAGCATAGTGAAGAATTATGGTGAAATCGATTTCCTAGAAGTTTTCTTCCCTATTGAATTTGATCTTCAAACATCAGTTTTACTTTCTTTGCTTATTTCTCTTGAGTTGATCTAGTTTTATTTGCTACTACAAAAACCTTAGTGATTCCTCTAGATAAAATTGAGATTAGCATAATTTTGGTATTTGGCAAGAGTAAGGTACCAATCCCTGAGGACGATACTCTTCTTATTACTTTACTATAAAACTACGATACTGTGCACTTGCAGTTTTGCACCGGTCAATGAGCAAGAAAGATGACCCAAGTATATCTAGAGAAATCATCAACAATAACAAATGCATAATATTTTCCTCCTATACTTGCAACTCTATTTGGTCCAAAAAGATCCATGTGTATCAGTTACAATGGTCTATTAGTGGAAATATGTTTCTTAGTTTTAAAAGAAGTTTTTGTTTGTTTACCAAATTGACATGCATAACAAATTTTGTCTTTAAGAAAATATGTTTTTGGTAAACCTCTCACAAGATCATTTTTTGAAAGTTTCGAAATAAGTTCCATGTTAGCATGAGCTAGTCTTCTATGCCATAACCAACTAGTTTCATTTTGAGCTGAAAAACAAATTGCATCTTGTGGGGTAATTTCTTCAAAATCGATTGTATAAACATTGTTACTTCTAAAAGCAATAAAACAAATATTACAATCATGATCTTTCAAAATAATGCATTTATCCATTTTGAAAGTAACTGTAAATCCTTTATCACATAATTGACTTATGCTCAAAAGATTATGTTTTAGACCTTCAACAAGTAGAACATCTTCAATTATGAGAGAAGATTCATTACCAATTTGACCTATTACCACGATCTTCCCTTTCGAGTTGTCTCCAAATGTCACGTGTCCTTCTTCTTTAGATCTAAGATCAAAGAACTTAGTTTTGTCTCCCGTCATGTGTCTTGAACATCCACTATCTAAAAACCATTTGTTTTTGCTTGTGGATGACTTCATGCATACCTATAAAAATAATTAAAATGATTTTTCTTGGTACCCAAGTTCTTTGGGTCCTTTATTTATTAGTATTAGAAGAAACAAGATTTTTAGGTACCCATATGGCCCTAATAGTCATTGTATGATTTCTTCTAATAGGACAAGTATGATAATTATGAGCATTTCTATTACAAAAATTACAAATAGCATGTGACATATATGAAAAACTTGAATGATTATAATAATATCCTTTTTTGACAAAATTATTTTTATTAAAAGAATTTTGAATATTAGTTTTTGATGTAGAATGATTATCAAAGAAATTTTTATAAGGTTTGTATTTTTGTTTTGGCATATATCCCAAACCTGCCTTGTCAAAAACACATATTTGACTACCAAGAAGTTTTCCAAAATTTCTTTTTCCATTTGTAAAGTTTTCAACAATATTTTCTAAATCGGTTTTCTTCTTATTCAATTCAAGATTTTCATCTTTCAAAATGATACTTTCTTTTCTTAAAATTTCAATTTCGTTTGTTAAAGAAGAATTTTTCTTTTTCAAAGCAGTATACTTGATACCCATAAGCCTCTTCTAAAACATTTTGCAATTCTTCATATGAAGGATTTTCAATATTATCAAGATTTGTTACCTCAATGTCATCTTTTGCCATAAGACAAAGATTTGCTAATTCTTCATTGCTTGCTTCACTATCTGAGCTACTTGAATCATCATCCCATGTAGCTTTCATTGCTTTCTTGCCCTTGTTTCGATCTTTCTTTAGTAGAGGACAATTTGGCTTGATATGACCAGGTTTATTGCATTTATAACAAATTAAAGTGTCATTTTTACCTGAATCTTTCTTGGAAAACTTTTTGAAGGATTTCCTCGGAGCAGTTCTATTTCTCTTCAAGAACCTCTGAATTCTTCTTGTTATCATCGTAACTTCTTCATCTTTATCGTCATTTTCCTCATCTTCATCACTTTCACTTTCATGGAGGAACAGCTTTAAGTGCTAAACTCTTCTTTGGCTTTCCTTCTTCTTCTCCTCTTTTCAATGTGTACTCATGGGTGATAAGTGACCCGATGAGTTCATTGATTTCGACCTTCTTGAGGTCTCTAGCTTCAAGAATCGTTGTAACTTTTGATTCCCAACGTTTTGGTAAAGAGTTGAGAATTTTTCTTACTATCTCCACCTTGAAATAAACTTTGCCAAGAGCTGTCAAGCTGTTTATGATGTTAGTAAAACGAGTGTGCATACTAGAAATAGATTCATCATCATTCATCTTAAACATTTCATATTCATGAGTAAGAATATAAATTTTTGATTCCTTGACTTGCGAAGTTCCTTTATAAGTTACTTCCAAGTTATCCCAAATTTCCTTTGCTGTAGCGCAATTCATTATTCTATTAAACTCATTTCCATTAAGAGCATTATATAATAAATTCATAGCAATTAAATTTAAAGTATAAAGTCTATCGTCTTCACGATCAAACTCTTCTTCTTCCTTTTTGACCTTTACTCCATCAACCACTTTTGTTGGAATATAAGGTCCATTTACAATACATTTCCAGATTTCTCTACCTTGAATTTGAAGAAATATTCTCATTCTAACTTTCCAAAATGAGTAATTATCTCCACAAAAGAGTGGAGGCCGACTGTTAGATTGACCTTCACCAAATGAAGCTGCAATGTTAGCCATAAGATCTTAACTCAAAAGATAGTTAATCTTATAATAGAGCTCTTAGCTCTGATACCAATTGTTACTGATCATAGGCCGCACCTATGTCACCTAACAATTGTACTTACCAAACTAGCCAGCCAACGTCTCTACCGGTGCACCGTCACTCATGGTCGGAGAGACTTGCTTCGGTGACACAGTCACAAGCGAGAGTTCCCATGAGTGATCTGCCTGTATGAACAGTATAGGTCAACTAGCTCTGATACCAATTGTTACTGATCATAGGCCGCACCTATGTCACCTAACAATTGTACTTACCAGACTAGCCGGCCACCGTCTCTACCGGTGCACCGTCACTCATGGTCGGAGAGACTTGCTTCGGTGACACAGTCACAAGCGAGAGTTCCCATGAGTGATCTGCCTGTATGAACAGTACAGGTCAACTAGCTCTAATACCAATTGTTACTGATCATAGGCCGCACCTATGTCACCTAACAATTGTACCTACCAGACTAGCCGGCCACCGTCTCTACCGATGCACCGTCACTCATGGTCGGAGAGTCTTGCTTCGGTGACACAGTCACAAGCGAGAGTTCCCATGAGTGATCTGCCTGTATGAACAGTACAGGTCAACTAGCTCTGATACCAATTGTTGCCCAGATGACTAACACAAGAGGGGGGGTGAATTGAGTTGTATTAAAAAAATAACAATTATAAATCAAATATATAATATAAAATATAAACAAAATATGAAATAACAATAAATATAAAGAATAAGGGTAAGAGAAAAGCAAACTCAGTATGTTAACGAGGTTCGGCCCCACTGCCTACGTCCTTGCCTCAAGCTACCCCTTGAGGATTCCCAAATTCACTATTCAACCTCCTTCAGGTGGAGATAGAAACTTATTACACCTTTGAACAACACCGCTACAAAGGATCCGTGTAGAACACCCTCTACACTTGCAATCACCTTACACGTGGTGATTCAACTATTCCCCGTGTAGAATACTTTCTACATGCACAAGGGTTATACACACCCTTTTTCTGATACAAAAGCTGATAGTGGGTAGGTTATCAGAAAACACTCATCAATGAGTGAAATAAGAACAATACAACGCAAACTATATCTCTCAAAATGAACAAGGATTAATGCTCAATGCTTAGAGAAGAGATAATGAAAGTTTTGAATGAATGTTGTATGCTCTTGGTGTTATGAATGTGAAGCTCTCAAATGATCTATTTATAGGCACATGAGACTTCATATTCAAATTTAAAAAGATTCACATGTCAAATACAACATCATTCACTTTTTCAAAACATTCAAATAAAAGGTTCTTCTTTTTCAATTGTCAAAGACAACATCATTCACTTTTTCAAAAAAATCAAACCTAATTTTTTACTTTTGGCATATGACAAAATGAGTACACTTTCCTTTTCAAACAATTCAAACCTAATCTTTTACTTTTTGCATATGACAAAATGAGCACACTTTACTTTTCAAATTTTTCAAACAAAATCATCTACCTTTTGTATAAGTCTAAAAAAGCATCAATCACTTTTGAAAATATTCAAATAAAACATGCACATGTGAAAGATGACAATCAATCATCTTTAATATTTTCAAAGTTCAACCCTTTAATCAAGGCATGCACATGCAAAAGATGACAATCAATCATCTTTCAAAATTTTCAAATTTAATTTTCAAAAATATTCATGCATATGTGGAAAATGTATTTTAATGCTTTATGATAAAATATTAATTTTGAGCATTAATCTTAATTTCGAATTTTAAGAGATTTATAACATTACTCTATGACTTTAATGTGAACTTGTTTCCTTCTTGCTCATGCTTGGTTCTTTGATGTGCTCGATTCCATTGTGTGAACAACTTGAGCTTGAAACTCCTTTATTCTTTGAATTCATTTGTTATCATCAAAATCCATGTGTAGATTTATAATCACATGAAACCTGAAACCTTGGGTTCAACAAGTTGGGACTAAATCATGTGATTATCGAGGGTGATGCTAAGCAAGTTGTCTTGGCTCTCAACAATCCAAACCAGATCGAGTCCTTAGCTGGGATGATTTTATTAGACGTAAAAGTCTTACTAGGTTTTTTTGAAAGGTGGTCTATAGTACATGTCTCTAGAGATTGTAATACTTTGGCTCATGTTTTAGCCAAGGATGCTATTAAACTCTCTGAGGAGAGCATAATATTGGGAGACATTTCCTTAAGTATTTATCCTTTGCGTTTATTGAGTTAAATAAAGTTGTCTTTGTTCTCTTTAAAAAAAAAAAAATTGTTGTGATGATGATATTCCCTCGAGACATGTTGGCATGTCAAACAGAACAAAATTAAAAATTTATGTACATATTTAAATGATATTTAAAAAGAAAATGAAAGGATATAAACAGTAAACAGTAGTCCATTCTACACAAATAGGTTTGAAGGGTGCTATAATTGAAATCCATGTGAAAAGCTGAAGACATGCCGACTTTCAAGTGTGTTAAAGTTGCTGCTATCCATGTGGAAAGAAAACTGTTTCGAGGAGTAAGACGTGCATTGAGTTTTATCATTATTATTTTTATCAAGACTCAAAAGTTAGTCAAAAAAAACAATTTAGGCTACTCTGTTTCGAAAAATAAAATGAAAAGAGTTGATATTAAAATTAGGGATGGTAATATGTTATACGACCCGTTAATCCAACACGAACACGATACGATAATAACGGGTTAGGGTTTAATTTTAACGGGTTTGAGTCAAAACGAGTTGACCCATTAAGACGCGATTTCTTAATGAGTTGATAACGGGTTAACCTGTTATTATGATACGTTAAGAAAATTAAAATTAAAATTATACCTTTATAATTAAAAGTAAAATTGTTAGAATTTTAATTTCGATATTTTTATTGTTTGGATTGTAATTTTGGACATGTAGTTAGTTTTATAATTTTTATAAATATTGTGATTTTAAAATTTATATAAAATTATACTAAATTTAATCAAGTCAAACTTGTTAATTTCGGACCTATTCAACCAATTTATATAAATAGTTTGAAACGGATCATATCGTATCGTGTTAACCTATTTCATAATATTCACTAATGGGTCAAAACGGGTTGACACGACATGACCCGTTATGTTAAGTTGTGTTAGGATTTGAGATTTTGACATGATAAGTTTAACGGGTTGGATTATGGTTTAGCTATATAGTATATATAATATATATGTTTTGACACGACCCGTTAACACGATTTGATACCTTTAATTAATATTAAAATTTAAATAAAATATTATTAAAATATATTATTTTTATATTAAAATTTTAAAAAATTATAATAATTAAATAAAACGAAATAAGATAAGATATTTTATAAAAATGAACAAATATTTAGAAGTCTCGAGAATGCTCTCCACACTTGCTGCTTTGGGATGCATTCCCACTGTATAGGTGAGCTTTCGAATCATTGACAATGCCAAGTTCAAACTACTAATTAGATAATTTAGATGGATAAAGCCGTGGTTCAGCATCAGATTGTTGGGATTGAAAGAGAGATTTGTGTCATTTGTTTGCGTTGTGTTATTATCGTGCATTATCTTAAAAAAAATTATAATTAAATTTGTATTGAACATCTTTATTAAAAGAATATGCCCCCCCCCCCCCCCCCCCCCCCCCCCCCCCGGCCCCGGCGGCGGGGGGCGACCTCTTCAAGCTATTTGTATCATCTAAGGAAAGATCATGTGGTGTAGGTGTTAAAGGTATTTTTTTTTTTTTTTTAATTTTATGAAACCAGATCTGTCGTGGGAGACTAACAACACGTTCAAAACACAGCTATGCTTGCTTGATAAGCTTAAACAATATCATTTTTCTTTTCTATATAATAATTTGCGAATATTTTCCCATCAATTGTGACCCCGTCCATGTGGTCCAACAACTCCAATATTAATATTAGGTCATATGTGACGTCCATAAGCGGACGGGGCCGAGAGCCCCCATAAAATATGCTATCCCTATATTTAACAAGTCTAACCACATATAAATGTGCATAAAAAAGGTGTAGATAAAGAAATATGTGTGTATATATATATTCATTCCATTATTGCTCTATATATGTGTGTAAAGAGTATATAGAAGAAGGAAGAAAGGGCAACTCGACATAACAACTGGTAATTTGGTACTGCAATATGAAGAGAGTAGAGCTTGTGTTTGTCCCGATCGAGTCCCGGAATGGGCCATCTCGTTTCAGCTATTTAGTTTTCGAAGCGATTGCTTGATCGAGATGATCGTTTCTCAGTCACGGTTCTCAGCATCAAGGAAGGAGATGTAGCCACAACCGATGCGCACATAGAGAGGTTGCTAGCTGCTTCCGATACCCGTGTAAAATTTATCCATCTTCCTCATGTAGACTCACAACCCCAAGAAAAGCCTGTTAAGAAAGACAACACCCATTGCGTACAGAGCCAAAATGATCTTGTCAAAGAAGCTATCCTCAACCATGTGTTGCCAACTACCATTCCACTTGCAGGGTTGGTGGTTGATATGTTCAATTCCTCCATGATCGATGTGGCTCATGAGCTTGGTGTCCCGTCTTATGTGTTTTTCACAAGTAATGCTGCCTTTCTTGGCTTCATGCTCTACCTTCCAACTAGACATGACCAGGTGGGCATCCCATCTAGAAAATCGGATCCGGATTCAGTCATCGCGAGTTATGTTAACCCAGTTCCTTCTAGTGTTTTGCCTTCGTTTGCGTTGGAAAATTCGATCGTCGTCAAAGGCCATGAGTACCTCCCCAAGGTAAATCGTGGTAGAAAGTTCAAAGAGGTCGATGGGATTATTGTCAACACGTTTTACGAGCTGGAAACGCATGCGGTTGACTCATTTTTGGATGATAAAACGCCTCCAGTTTACACAGTGGGGCCGGTGATTGACCTCGAGAATAAGAATCATTCGGGAGTTAATCAGGTCAAACACGAGGAGATCATGAAGTAGCTTGATGATCAACCTCCTTCATCGGTGGTGTTCCTGTGCTTGGGAAGCTGGGGGACCTTCAGTGCACCCCAGCTGAAAGAGATAGCACTTGGGCTGGAGCGGAGTGGCCACCGATTCCTGTGGTCAATACGTTTGAGAACCTCAAGTGATAGGTTTGGCCCACTTACGGATTCCCATAATCTGGAGGAGATAATGCCCCCAAGATTTCTGGAAAGAACGAGAGAAGTTGGGATGATATGTGGCTGGGCTCCACAAGTGGAGGTGTTGTCCCACAAATCCATCGGAGGGTTTGTGACACATTGCAGATGGAACTCGATCTTGGAGAGTGTGTGGTACAGTGTACCGATTGTTAAAAGCCACCCAAGTGGCCTGCTGCACCGAACGCACATGCACCATTCGGTGCTTTATTTTTATTAGGGTCCTCCCTTATTTTTAGCAGCAAATTGCTGCACCGAAATCGGCTAGCAATTTGTTGAGGAGAACTTCTCCTATAAATAAGAGAGTTCTGATTTGCAGAGGAGGCAGTGGGTGAAGAAAGAAAGAGGGACGTGAGAGAGAGAAATAGAATTTTGTAGTGTTTTGTAAATCTCGTACAAATTCTATAAAAGAGGCTCCAGTGGACGTAAGCAATTTGCTGAACCACTTTAAAATTATCTTGTGTGATTTTTGAACAGGCCGAAGGCACAACAATTGGTATCAGAGCTCTGGTTTGAGCTGTCCGAAAATTCAAGTTGCTCAAAATCAATTTTTGACAACTCTAGGGTGTTCCTCGCGCCGAGACGAATCCGTTGCCGCAAACAGAATCGAAAACGGAGGTCGGAGGATCCCACATGCGCCCCTAGAAGGTCAGCGCGTGCATCTACTGTAATTCACGCGCCCCCACGCACATCGCAGGAAGAAGACGACTGAGCCACACGCGCCCACGTGCCCTCACGCGCTCCAGAGGTTGAAGATGGGTGAAGAACACGCTCCCCACGCGCCCTACACAGGTTCAGCGCGTGTAATCCACGCGCCTCACGTGCCCCCATTCGCACACAGCTGCTGCAGTGCATGTAATACACACGCCCACGCGCCCCAGATGCCCTACCCGCGTGCGTGCATCCCACGCGCCAGATAGATCAAAACCGTCCATTTTCTAGATCCATTTTGGGCTTGATCTAAGCCATCTGGAGTCCGATTTCAACGATTAAATAGTGCTTTCCGACTATTTGGATCATTTCGGACTCATCCGTACGGTTAGAATTTTGAAATTTTGAGTCTAAATTTTCTAAATTCAAATGGAAGGATCTGGAAGAGACAGGAGCTTTGAATATGCCAGTAGCTAAGGACGTCGGTCCACTGTGTCAAATGCCAAGTTTGAAGTTGAGAAGTTCAATGGAACAAGAAACTTTGGCATGTGGCAGTGTGAAGTCATGGACGTTTTTATCCAACAAGAGTTGGATATTGTGTTGGAAGGAAAGTCAGATGATATGACTAATCAGGGTTGGAAGAAGCTTAACACTCAAGCTTGTAGTACAATTCGATTATGCCTTACCAAAGAACAAAAGTATTTTGTCATGAGAGAGATAGATGCTAGGGTACTTTGGCAGAAATTGGAGGATAAGTTCATGAAGAAGAGCATTAAGAGCCGTTTGCACTTGAAGAAGAAGCTCTTTAGATTCCAATTTTATAAAGGTATTTCTATGTCTGAACATCTGAATAGTTACAACCAAATTCTTGCTGATTTGTTAAACTTGGATGTTGAAATCGAAGATAAAGATAAAGCTTTACTTTTGTTAAATTCCTTGCCTGATACATATGAGCATTTAATTACTACTCTACTGTATGGGAAGGAAAGTATTAGTTTTGACGATGTATCTAGTTCTTTAATTAGCAATGAGTACCGGAGAAAGGATAAGCAGGTACAGCAAGATGCATCAAGTGAAGCGCTAACAGCAAGGGGGAGACCACAGTCAAGGTATCCCGGAAGGAGGAAAGGTTTTCATTCGAAAACCCGGGTCACATCACGTGGTTCATCAGTCTACAGAAAACTCGCCAAAGACGAGTGTTCCTTTTGTCACAACAAAGGACACTGGAGGAAGAATTGTCCCAACCGGAAGGGACAACAGCAGAATCAACCCACCACAGCCAATGTCGTGGACAGAGATGATGATTCAGATTTTTCCTTGATAAGTTCATCATCCATTTGTCATTCCGATGAATGGATTATGGATTCCGGATGTACCTATCACATGTGTCCCAATCGGGACTGGTTTACTGACTTCACAAAGATCGAGGGTGGAGCAGTACTTATGGGCAATGACAGTGCCTGTAAGACATAGGGAATAGGTAGCATTCGGTTAAAGCTGCACGATGGCAGCATCAAGATTCTGACAGAAGTTCGGTACGTTCCGGACTTGCGGAAGAATCTCATCTCACTGGGATCTCTGGATTCAAAGGGATTTAGAATCGCCATTGAAGACGAACTCTCAAAGTACTAATGGGAGTTCAAGTGGCAATGAAAGGCTTGATGCGAGGAAACTTATACTTCTTGCAAGGAAGTACTGTTGATGGAAGAGCTTCCACAGGCTGTGAGAAGTTAAATGAGACTGATGCCGACACCACCAGTCTTTGGCATATACGTATGGGACACGCAGGAGAAAAAGCTTTGCAAACACTGGTGAAGCAAGGCTTACTCAAAGGTGCAAAGACTGGTAAACTGTCTTTCTGTGAGCACTGTGTATTGGGGAAGCAGAGGCGGATCAAGTTTGGAACCGCAGTACACAATACACAGGGAATTCTTGACTATGTGCACTCCGATGTTTGGGGACCTACCCAAAATGCATCTTTGGGAGGTAAGCATTGGTTTGTAACTTTTGTTGATGATTATTCTCATTGTGTGTGGGTGTATACGATGAAGAATAAAGATGAAGTGCTGAAAATCTTCCTTAATTGGAAGAAAATGGTTGAGACTCAGACCGGCAGGAAGATCAAGCGGCTCAGATCTGATAATGGAGGTGAATACACTTCAGATCCCTTCATGGAAGTATGCCGGAGAGAGGGAATTGTCAGACACTTCATGGTACGAGGTACACCACAGCAGAACGGTGTGGCAGAACAAATGAATCGTACTTTATTAGAGAAAGTGCGATGTATGTTGCTGACTGCTGGACTCAGTAAGAAATTTTGGGCTGAAGCTATGACATATGCCTGCCACCTCATCAACCGACTACCCGCAGCTGCCAATGACGGGAAGACACCCATTGAAATGTGGAGAGGTAAACATGCTACTGATTATGACTTTTTACACATTTTCAGATGTCCTGCTTACTATCATGCTAAAGAAAGTAAGCTTGATCCTAGAGCCAAGAAAGCAAAATTCTTGGGCTGTAGTACTGGTGTAAAAGGGTATAAACTCTGGTGTGTAGAGTCCGAAAAGGTAATCATCAATAGAGATGTTACATTCAACAAATCTGAGATGCTTAAGTCACATAAGCATAAAGCTTCCAGTGAAGGCAGCAGTGATGGCGAAACATCAGATGATTCGTAGAGTGTGGAGTTTATTACTTCAAAGAAGTTGGGAAAGCATGGACAAGATGAGGTTGATAATCCAGTCACAGTACCTCCATGTCAACTCAAATCAATAGCAACCAACAGACCGAGATGAGAGAAACGTGTACCAACACGTTATGCAAACTATGTGACATATGCATTACCAGCTGAAGGGGGTGAGATCCCAACCACTTACAGAGAAGCCGTACAGTCTAGTGAACAAGTTGAATGGACAAAGGCGATGAATGAAGAGATGCAGTCTCTTCACCAGAACCAGACTTGGGAGCTTGTGCCTCTTCCAAAAGGAAAGAAGATAATTGGTTGTAAGTGGATCTTCAATCAGAAAGATGATCAAGCAGCTAAAAATGGAGTGCGATATAAAGCTAGGTTGGTAGCCAAGGGCTACGCTCAGACAGAGGGAATTGACTACAGTGAAGTATTCTCTCCTGTTGTGAAGCATTCATCCATTCGGATATTGCTAGCTTTGGTTGCACAATATGATCTTGAGTTAGCACAGCTTGATGTAAAGACAACTTTCTTACATGGTGATCTGGAAGAGGAAATTTATCTGTCTCAACCAGAAGGATTCAAAGAAGCTGGCAAAGAAAATTGGGTATGTAGTCTGAAGAAGTCTCTTTATGGCTTGAAGCAGTCACCTCGGCAATGGTATAAGCAGTTTGACCGCTTTATAATGGATCTGGAATACACTCGTTGCCAATACGATCATCGTGTATATTTCAGAAAACTTGCAGATGGATCTTTCATTTATTTGCTTTTATATGTAGATGATATGTTAATTGCATGTAAAAGCAAGGGGGAGATAGATCGCTTAAAAACTCAGTTAAGTAATGAGTTTGAAATGAACGATCTGGGAGAAGCGCGAAGAATACTGGGGATGGAGATCAACAGAGATAGGGTGAAAGGTACAGTTCACCTTACTCAGAAGCAGTATCTGAAGAGAATACTGCAACACTTCAACATCAACTTGAAGACGAAGCCGGTGAGTACTCCTATGGCCTCATATTTCAAGCTCAGTGCATTACAGTCTCCTAAAACCGATGAAGAGCGGGACTACATGAGGAATGTCCCATATGCAAGTGTCGTTGGAAGCTTAATGTATGCCATGGTGTGTACACGACCTGATATCTCCCAGGCCATTAGCTTAGTTAGTCGCTATATGCATAATCCTAGAAAGGTTCATTGGCATGCGGCTAAGTGGATTCTACGGTATATTGCTGGGACCGTAGATGTTGGTTTGAAGTTTGAGAAGAGTGAAGATAGTCTAGTAACTGGATATGTTGACTCAGACTATGCAGGTGATCTTGACAAACGCAGATCGACAACTAGATATGTGTTCACTATGGCTGGAGGACCAGTTAGTTGGCGATCAACTCTACAGTCGACAATTGCACTATCATCAACTGAGGCTGAATACATGGCTGTAACAGAAGCAGTGAAAGAAGCCATTTGGTTACAGGGATTGGTAACAGATTTGGGCTTTGAGCAGCAAGAGGTTACTGTTTACTATGACAGTCAAAGTGCAATCCATTTGGCCAAGAATCAGGTTTATCACTCTCGAACAAAACATATAGATGTCAGATTTCACTTTATACGTGAAATATTAGAAGAAGATGACATCAAACTTCAGAAGATTGGCACTGAAGATAATCCAGCAGATATGTTGACGAAAGTCGTCACAGAGATCAAGTTCCAACACTGTTTGGACTTGATCAGTATTGTACACTGCTGAGCACCGTCGGGTGCATTGGAGCGTATTCGATAACAGAAGTCTCTCATATCAAAGAAAGAGATGTATTCATTTGAAAAATGAATCAATTTGCAAGCAGCATGGTATGGCACACTTGGGTGGAGGGTGTGATTGTTGAAAGCCACCCAAGTGGCCTGCTGCACCGAACGCACATGCACCGTTCGGTGCTTTATTTTTATTAGGCGCCTCCTTTATTTTTAGTAGCAAATTGCTGCACCCAAATCAGCTAGCAATTTGTTGAGGAGAACTTCTCCTATAAATAGGAGAGTTCTGATTTGCAGATGAGACAGTGGGTGAAGAGAGAAAGAGGAACGTGAGAGAGAGAAATAGAATTTTGTAAAGTGTTTTGTAAATCTCGTACAAATTCTATAAAAAAGGCTCCAGTGGACGTAAGCAATTTGCTAAACCACTTTAAAATTGTCTTGTGTGATTTTTGGACAGGCCGGAGGCACAACATCGATGGCCGCATGGCCAACGTACGCAGAACAGCAATTAAATGCATTCCAGATGGTGAGGGATCTGGGGCTGGCAGTGGACTTGAAGATGGATTACAGGCGCGATGGTGAGCTTGTGATGGCTAGGAAGATAGAGCAATCGGTGAAATGCTTGATGGAACCAGATATCGAGGCGAGGAAGAGGGTGAAAGAGATGAGCGAGAATAGCAGAAAGGCTGTGATGGAGGGTGGATCTTGGCATTCTTCACTTGGACGGTTGATCGAGGCTTTGTTGCTGTCGCCTGTCGGCAAATAATGTAGAGCCTGGAAGGGAAAATAAATATGTGCGAGCGTGTGATTCGATGAAAAATGCATGGATGTTTTCGTGTTTCAAGGATTGAGTTTTGTTGCTTCTGTGCATCATGAAAATGGTGCTGTTAAAGCTATTATATACCGTAAGTTTAGCATGATAATGGATTAAACATTTTTCTTTCAAGTTTCAGTTGGATGCAGCTAACGGATCATGAAAGTCTACTGCAGATGTTGGAGTTTCGCAAGATGATCTCTGAATTCTTAGATTAAAAAAAGTGAAAAAAAAATACAAGAGTATGTTGATTGGGTATAATCTAGAAAATGTCTCAGATCCTAGTAAGATTTTATCGGTTCATCGGCCAGCCAAGCGAACACCATCTGTAGCAATTTTGTGTTTTTCATTTTTTGGCAATTAAGATTATATACAACACAAAGCACAGTAAAACTCCGTAAAAGTCTGACCCACCCACAGATTTGGGTTAATTATATCGCTAAAGTAAAAAATAAATAAATAAAATAAAATAAAATAAAGACACCGGCATTCTTGTACCTATCATACACGAGCAAATTTTAGAGATTTTTTTTTTTAAGATTTTAATTTCAATACTTTCTTTGATAAAATCTAAGGTCTCGTTTGGTTATATAATTTATATAAAATAAAACGAGATTTTTTAATACTAACGAGATTTTTTAATTAAGATGAGATGAAATAATTTGTTAAAAATATGTGTTTGGATAGTATGATGAGATAAGATAGTTTTTACTTTTTATAATTTAAAAAATGTGTAGATCCCAAGGTTTGGAGGGAATCCGTTCATTTAAGATTTTGCACTAGTAATTTACTGTTCACTTACTGTTTCTGTCAATTGTGCACTGTTCATTTACTATTTTGTACTATTCACTTATTTTTCTATTGATTTTATACTATTCATTTACTGTTTTGTACTGTTCACTGTTAGTTTTACACTATTTTACTTATTGTTTATTTTAGTGAATATTTTTTAAATTTAGAAACGAAATACACCGTTTGAATAGACAATGCCTTTGCATCGTACAACTCCAAATGAGATAAAAGTATCTCATCTAGCTAACCAAACTGGGTCTTAATTTGTTAAAATCTTATTCTTTACAAAAGGGGTTGAGAAAGAAAAACCTCCACTGCTCGTGGTGGGAAATTTTTCCTTTTTGAGAGATCCCTTTAGAGCACTACATTCAGCTCTTTATGTGACGCTCCCAAATCCCCACGTACAGACACGGAAAAATCAAGACGTCCGGATGATGATATCACGGGTCACCATCTTATCGACGAGTACCAAGTGTGTGCATAAGCAACGAATCTGCATGAAGAAACATGCAGCAAAAAGCAAAAGTTGAAAACATACAAATCTGTTCAAATCTGTTCAATACAAATCTGTTCAAATCTGTTCAATACAAATCTCATCTAGCTAAGTACCAGAATTTTTCTTGTTTAATACAAATCTGTTCAAAACATACATAATAAAATATTACATAACATAAATATATTTTCAAAGCCGAATACAAAGCATAACCCATCTCAGAACTCTGACGGAGCCGCATCCTCGGGCTCAGCCTCCTCCTCCTCCTCAAACTTTACACCAAAATCCACGGAACCAAACATGGTGCCACGGGTAAGTAAAATCCAAACACCACTAGATAAAAACATATAAAACTCAAACAACATGCATGAAAGGAAAACCAATGCACATGTCCCATAAAACCATATTTTTCCACGCACGCCAAAAACCAATTTGGCCCAAAAATATATCGCTTAAAACCAAGCCTCGCCATTATCCCAGATAATGGCCCAAACCACCATTTTCCCAGAAAATAGATCAAAAGCCTCAAAACCAAACCTCGCCATTTTTCCAGAAAATGGCCCATATCCGAAAACCATAAAAACGATCCAATTATGCATGCACCATGATCTCCCCTAGGGATCATCCGCACACCCTAGCTCTGTGCCACACCGCAGGTAACGACTACGCGTGTGACACCTAAATGAGCAATGCCCAGACTCGCGCCCAACGTGTGCCTGGCCAGGCCATCCTCTAGTCCCCGCCACTCTAGGGACCATGGAGTCGCCACGACAACGTTACCGTATCGTGCGATCCGGTCATCACCCTGCGACAACCCAGGGGATGTCACTCAATATTATCCACTCCCGAGTGACCAGAAGAGCTCCACCGAGATAATAACCCATCCCGGCTTGGGCTCGTGAGACTCATACACCCGAAATTCATTTACGCCAACAAAACATGATTTTCACACTTCAAATAAAATGCACATGTATGCAATATGTAACGCATGCCTCATGGTACAAATAACCAAGCAATCACAAATAGTCAAAACCAAGCACTCCATCCTCAATCCATCCGACCCCCGAACTCCTCGGATTCAGTCCGGAATCAACCAACCAACAGATAAATATTTAATGTAAGAACAAAATATATTTAAATCTAAAAGTAGAGTTTGGAAAATACTTACAGTGCTATATGGTATTTTTCGAAAGCTCGCGGCGTTGCAAACGGTGGAAGAAAAGTAACGTAACAGTGAAATTTCACTGTGGCCGTGGGTTGTAAAATACCCACTTTTGAACGGGGACAAACCAAGGCTCGGGATTGATAGGGAATGGCCTAGGGATGTTTATGAAGCTAGTGGAAGTGAAGTTTGGCCGTGGGTGGCGACGAAAATGGCGGTAGGAGGCCAAAATACCCAAATCGGAGAGTTAGCTCGTGGGGACTGTTCCGGCGATGGATTGAGGTCGGAAATGGGCGGGTTAGGACGGCAAGGAGTTGGTGATGAAGTGGTGAAGAGGTGGTGGCTGGATGTGGAGCTACGGCGGCAAATCGGGGCTAAAACCATGCGGCTTGATGGTGACTTTCCGGCTAAACGGTAGCACGGTTGGGGATGAAAGTTGGTGGGGTGGTTCACTGGAGGGAGGGGAAGAGATTGGTGATGGTGGTGAGGCTCACGGCACCGGCGAGCGGCGGTACTGGGTGGCTGGGAGCTTCGGCATGAAGGAGAGGAGAGAGAGAGAGAAATCGCACAGGGGGTTGACGCACGGGAAGAAAGGGAGGAAAAAAAAGAAAGAAAAAGAAAGAAAAGAGAAAAAGAGAAAAGGGAAAAGAGAAAAGAAAAGATGGAGGAAAGAAATGAGGTCCAGTTCTTACTCCAGAAACCGAAACTGATCAGCTGAAAACGATTTTAAAAACCGTAAAACGACTAAATAAATTAAACACAACATCAAATAAATTAAAACCAATTTAAAACACAATAATTTAAAATAAATAAACCAATATATTAATTAAATTAAAAAAAAAACCCTTCAGTGAAAATACACGTAAAAGCAGGTCATCACATCCTCTCTCCCTTAAAAACAAATTTCGTTCTCGAAATTTGCAAAATCAAACACCAACTTGAAACAAGTCACATAAAACCACATGCGACCAAGATTAAGAGACGTACCGTCTTTTACTCGAACAAGTATGGGTACTGCTCCCTCATGTCAGCTACTCTCTCCTAAGAGAAATCTTGAGCTAACGGATCTCCTCATGCCACCTTAACCAAAGGTATCGTCTTGGACCTCAACTGTTGCTCTTTCCAATCCATGATCTGAGACGGAACAACCTCATAAGTAGGGTCTGGTTGCAACTGAATACTCTCTGGGTCGACAAAGCGCGGCTCTTGTTGTCCAAAGCTCTTCTTCAAGGATGATACGTGGAAGACATCATGAATATCCCCAAAATATTCTGGCAAAGCAACTCTATAAGCGACGGATCCTACCTTCTCCAGAATCTGAAAAGGGCCGACTTGCCTCGGATCTAGTTTCCTCTTCTTACCAAAACGCTTAACTCCTTTCATGGGAGAGACTTTGAGATAAACCCAATCACCTTCTTCAAAAGATAACTCTCTCCTCCTGGTATCACCGTAGCTTTTCTGATGACTCTGACCTACCCCATTTTATCCCTGATGATCCGAACTTGGCTTTGCATTTCTCGAATTATTTCGGGGCCAATTATCCTACTCTCCCCGACTTCATCCCAACACAAAGGCGATCTGCACTTCCTCCCATAAAGAGCTTCAGAAGGAGCCATCTGAATGGTTGCATGGAAACTGTTATTATATGCAAACTCTATGAGCGGCAAGTGGTTTTCCCAACTCCCTTGAAATTCCATGACACATGCTCGCAACATGTCTTCAAGGGTCTGAATGGTGCGCTCTGATTGGCAGTCCGTCTGCAGGTGATATGCAGTACTGAACTTCAACCTAGTACCCAATGCTGCCTGCAAACTCTTCCAGAACTGAGACATGAACCTTGGGTCCCGATCCGACACAATACTCTTCGGTATACCATGCAACCGCACTATCTCTTTCACGTACAAGTGTGTCAACTTACCCAAAGAATCAGTATTATTAATAGGCAAGAAATGAGCACTCTTCGTTCACCGGTCAACAATCACCCAAACAGAATTTTTTCCACTAGGCGTCCTCGACAAGCCCACTACAAAATCTATCGTGATGTCATTCCATTTCCACTCAGGAATAAGGAGGGGTTGGAGCATACCTGCGGGTCTTTGATGCTCGGCCTTGACTTGACGGCATGTGTGCCATTTCTCAACATACAAGGTGATATCCCTCTTCATTCCATCCCACCAATAATTTTTCTTCAAGTCCCGGTACATCTTTGTACTGCCGGAATGAACTGAATAAGGGGCCGCATGAGCTTCTGCCATGATCCGCTCCTTGAATTCTAAATCTTTGGGGACCACCCTACGATCTCAAAACCGAAGAATTCCATCTTTATCCATACTATAGTGCAACGGCCCTCGAGATTTTCTGACTCTTTTTCTGATATCCAACAGTTTCAGATCCTTCCTTTGAAGGGTCTTCAATTCCTCAAAATCAGTTACCCGAATATCAAGAACTGAAGATAAAATCTCTTCTTGCTGTGAACTTTCAATAAGGAGCCTTCTCATCCCATAAAGCAAAAAATCCAATTCTGACGACTCGGCTTTATCTTCCAAGTGTGATTTTCGGCTCAAAGCATCAGCAACTATATTTACCTTCCCCAGATGATACTTGATCTCGCACTGGTAGTCACTGATTAACTCCAGCCATCACCTCTGCCTCATGTTCAGATTCTTCTGGGAAAACAAGTGCTTCAAGCTCTTGTGATCGGTGTATACCTCGCAAGCTTCCCCATACAAAAAGTGTCGCCAGATCTTAAGAGCAAAAACAATGGCAGCCAATTCCAATTCGTACGTCGGATAATTCTTCTCATGGTCCTTTAGCTGAGGTGATGCATAAGCAACAACCCGTCCTTCCTGCATAAGGACACAACCCAATTCGAATTTAGACCCATCGCTGAAGACTACGAATGGCTTATGCGGTTCTGGGAGCGCTAACACTGGTGCCGTTGTCAACCTATTTTTCAATTCTTGGAAGCTTCTCTCACACTTATCTGACCAAACAAAATCTGCATTCTTTCTAGTCAAAGCTGTGAGAGGTCCGGATAGGCGAGCAAATCCTTCCACAAATCTTCGGTAATATCCGGCAAGTCCCAAGAAACTTCGGATCTCGCGCACTGTTGTTGGATGTTGACATGACAAAATGGCTTTCACCTTACTAGGATCAACAGCCACTCCGTCTCGAGAAATCACATGCCCAAGAAATCTGACTTCCTCCAACCAGAATTCACACTTGCTGAGCTTGGCATACAACTGGTGTTCTCTTAATTTTCCAAGAACTAGACGAAGATGATACACATGCTCTTCAACATCTCGGGAATAAATCAGAATATCATCAATGAATACTACCACAAAGGAATCCAAATAAGGCCTAAATACCCATTCATTAAATCCATGAAAGCAGTAGGGGCATTGGCTAATCCAAACGGCATCACCTTAAATTCATAATGCCCATATCTCGACCTGATAGCAGTTTTGGACACATCCTTGTCTCTTATCCTCAACTGGTAGTATCCCGACCTCAGATCAATCTTCGAGAACACAGCTGCTCCTTGAAGCTGATCAAATAAATTATCGATCCGTGGGAAAGGATATTTATTCTTGATGGTCACCTTATTTAATTCCCGATAATCAATGCACATACGGAGGATTCCATCTTTCTTTTTAACAAACAGAACTGGCTCACCCCACGGCGAAGTACTAGGCTGAATGAACCCCTTATCTACCAGCTCTTGCAACTGAGTCTTCAATTCTTTTAATTCAGCCGGTGCCATGCGGTAAGGAGCTTTATGTACAGGAGCCGCTCCAGATTCCAAGTCTATAACAAACTCCATTTCACGAACAGGGGGTAGCCTAGGCAAGTCATCCACAAACACATCGGGGAATTCTTCCACAACGGGAATGTCTACCAAAGACTTCTTCTCAGACGGCATAGACACCATCTGAACTAAGAATGCATCCGCTCCCCATGCAATATCTCTTCTTGCTTGAATTGCCGATATAATTACCAGCTTTTCTTTTAGCTTACTCCCCGCAAATTCCAAACAATCACCATCTGGAAGCTGAAAGCTAATTACTCGACTTCTGTAATTAATACTCGCAGAATATCGGTATAACTAATCCATCCCGAGAATGATATCAAAACCCAACAGCTTGAACACCACCAAATCAGCATCCAAGAACCTTCCATCAAAATTTAATGGGCATCCCAAAGCAACCTTGGAACACCACACCATTTCACCATTGGGTAGAGCCACTACCAATGACATCGGCAAAGGTCCCGTGACCAAGTTACACATCCGAGCAAAAGTGGAAGATACAAATGACTGTGAAGCACCCGAATCAAACAAAGTGCAAGCATAAAACTCATATAAATGGACTCTCCCTGAACCAAACACATAAACTCATGAAATCCAAATACACAAAGAAATCAAAGCACACCAAAAATCAAATCCAACATAAAATTAAATTAAATCCATACCTGTAATTACTCCAGCATTATGGGTCGCTGGTAACTCATCATCAACATCTCTAGGTGTGACAGCATAAACCCGGGCTTGCACTGCTTGTCTTGGATTTGTTCTTCCACCGCGTCTACCTCCACGGCTTCCTTGCCTCGGACACTCATGAGCAAAGTGACCCTGATGGCCACAATTATAGCATCGAGCCCCACCAAAAGGGCACTCACCCACATGGGCTCTATTACAAACTCCGCAAACTGGCACTCATCCTCCCATACGAACACCTGAGGATGCTTGCGGTCGAGTTCCGATCCGCTGAACAAATTTTTGAGGTGAACCCGAGCTGCTTCCTTTACCAGAAAAACTCCGCCTCTTATGTCCTGGAGGGGAGCCCATACTCAGATTATTTTCTCGCTCCACAAGAGTGGCCACATCCACTAAATCCTGAAAAGTGGATATCCGGTGGCTGACCAGCATACAGCGTATATCAGGACGTAGTCCCTCCTGGAAACACTCGGCTTGCATTTCCTCTGTGGCGATGAGGTAGGGAGCAAATCGCCCAAGTTCTATAAATCTTTGGGCGTACTGTTCCACGGTCATGCTCCCTTGGACCAAGTTTGAGAATTCTCTTGCCTTTTGCTGCCTTACAGAAGCGGGAAAGAAGCGATCATTAAACTCTTTCTTGAAGCGCTGCCAGGTTACAGCGGCAAAAGATCCCAAATCTGATTCTAGCATTACTCTCTTGGTATCCCACCAATCAGACACGGTGCCTTGCAATAGATAGCTGGCGTAGAGCACTTGTTGCGCCTCAGTGCAACCACTCACCTCAAAAGTTCTTTCCAAGTCTCTGACCCACTTTTCAGCTTGAAGTGGATCCTCTTCTCCAGTGAAGTGTGGAGTTCTATGCACCAGAAAGCGCTAATAGGTGCATCCGGCTTGCACCATGCTACTAGGCCCTCCTGGGTATAGCCAAGGCCCTCCCTGATGTGGCCAAGGACCTCCTGGTTGTGGCCAAAGCCCTCCTTGTTATGGCCAAGACCCTTCTTGTTGTGGCCAAGGACCCCCTTGTTGTGGCCAAGGTCCTCCTTGTTGTGGCCAAGGCCCTGCCTGTTGTGGCCTAAAATTCTGTTGCATGAACTCTGTCATCTATCGTATTGCTTGGGCTATGGAGTCATCTCTCGATATATTGTCCTGTGGCTCCTGAGTAGATTTCCTTGGTCTCACCATTTTTCCTGCCACAACACAACCTTTGACCCCCTTTAAGAAAACAAATAAAACCAATATAAAACCAAAAACCAAAACCAACACCACATAGCAAGAAACAAAAGAAACTAGCATGCAATAACATAACTAAATAAATAACAACAAGTAAACAAGTTCAAACAAATAAAACATGTCAAATAGCAACTTTACTTAAAATAAGTTTTTTTAAAACACAACTAAAAAAAACATTTTGATACTCCTTACGGGACTTGTGGTTTTACCCAGAGCCAAACCGCTCTAATACCACCTGTGATGCCCCCAAATCCGCACGCACAGACACAGGAAAACCGAGACGTCCGGATGATGACATCACGGGTCACCATCCTATCGACGAGTGCCAAGTGTGTGCATAAGCAATGAATGTGCACCAAGAAACACACAGTGAAAAGCAAAAGCCATAACTAAGTACTAGAATTTTTCTTATTTAATACAAATCTGTTCAAAACATATATAATAAAATATTACATAACATACATATATTTTCAAAGTCGAATACAAAGCATAACCCATCTCAGAACTCCAGCAGAGCCGCATCCTTGGGCTCAGCCTCCTCCTCCTCCTTGAACTCTACACCAAAATCTACAGAACCAAAAATGGTGCCGCAGGTAAGTAAAATCCAAACACCACTAGATAAAAACATATAAAACTCAAACAACATGCATGAAAGGAAAACCAATGCACATGTCCCGTAAAACCATATTTTTCCACGCACGCCAAAAACCCATTTGGCCCAAAAACATATTGCTTAAAATCAAGCCTCGCCATTATCCCAGATAAAGGGCCAAACCACCATTTTCCCAGAAAATGGATCAAAAGCCTCAAAACCAAACCTCGTCATTTTTCCAGAAAATGGCCCGTATCCAAAAACCATAAAAACGATCCAAATATGCATGCACCATGATCTCCCCTAGGGATCATCCACACACCCTGGCTCTGTGCCACACCGCAGGTAACGACTACGCGTGTGACACCTAAATGAGCGATGCCCAGACTCGCGCCCAGCGCGTACCTGGTCAGGCCATCCTCTAGTCCCCGCCACTCTAGGGACCACGGAGTCGACACAACAGCGTTACCGTATCGTGCGATCTGGTCGTCGCCCTGCGACAACCCAGGGGATTTGACTCAGTATTATCCACTCCTGAGTGACCAGAGGAGCTCCACCGAAATAATAACCCATCCCTGCTTGGGCTCGTGAGACTCACCCACTCGAAATTCATTTACGCCAACAAAACATAATTTTCACACTTAAAATAAAATGCACATGTATGCAATATGTAACGCACGCCTCATGGCACAAATAACCAAGCAATCACAAACAGCCAAAACCAAGCACTCTGTCCTCAATCCATCTGACCCCCGAACTCCTCGGACTCAGTCTGGAATCAACCAACCAACCAACAGATAAATATTTAATGTAAGAGCAAAATATATTTAAATCTAAAAGTAGAGTTTGGAAACTACTTACAGTGCTATATGGTATTTTTTGAAAGCTCGCAGCGTTGTAAACGGCGGAAGAAAAGCAACGTAACAGTGAAATTTCACTATGGTCGTGGGTTGTAAAATATCCACTTTTGAACGGGGAGAAACCAAGGCTCAGGATTGATAGGGAATGGCCTAAGAATGTTTATGAAACTAGTGGAAGTGAAGTTTGGCCGTGGGTGGCAGCAAAAATGGCGGTAGGAGGCCAAAATACCCAAATCGGAGAGTTAGCTCGTGGAGACTGTTTCGGCGATGGATTGAGGCCGAAAATGGGTGGGTTAGGACGGCAAGGAGTTGGTGATGAAGTGGTGAAGAGGTGGTGGCTGGAGGTAGAGCGACGGCGGCAAATCGGGGCTAAAACCGTGCGGCTTGATGGTGACTTTCCGGCTAAATAGCGACACGGTTGGGGATGAAAGTTGGTGGGGTGGTTCACCGGAGGGAGGGGAAGAGATTGGTGGTGGTGGTGTGGCTCACAGCGTCGGTGAGCGGCGGTACTGGTTGGCTGGGAGTTTCGGCGTGAAGGAGAGGAGAGAGAGAGAGAGAAATCGCACAGGGGGGTCGACGCACGGGAAGAAAGGGAGGAAAAAAAAGAAAGAAAAAGAAAGAAAAGAGAAAAATAGAAAAGGGAAAAGAGAAAAGAAAAGATGGAGGAAAGAAATGAGGTCCAGTCCTCACTCCGGAAACCAAAACTGATCTGCCGAAAACGATTTTAAAAACCGTAAAAAGACTAAATAAATTAAACACAACATCAAATAAATTAAAACCAATTTAAAACACAATAATTTAAAATAAATAAATTAATATATTAATTAAATTAAAAACAACCCTTCAGTGAAAATACACGTAAAAGCGGGTCATCACACTTTATATGTTCTTCTTCTCCTAATTTTGAGATTGAATTTGGGGAAAACCTGCATTTCATCCTCCCATCTAATTCCCTATTTTTAAGGTTGATGTTTACACTTTCTATAGTTGTTCCCTATATATGGGGAACTACTGTACATCCACTTTCCTATTTTAAATTATTTTTCCCTGTCCCTCTCTCTTCCCCTCCAGCATCTTCGATGTCCCTCGTGCCCTAGTTCCTATCGGCTCTCTCTTGCACTCGTCCATCAATAGTAGCCCCTCTGACAATTTTCACGATAGGTAAAATTCTCATCTCACAAACTCAACACAAAAACCTCACGATAACCATTTCATCTCTCACAAACTCATGCACACAGTTATTGTCTCTCATGTTGTCAGCTCTGAGAGAAATTTTGTAAATAATTTTGTTTGTGCTTTACCATTTTGGGTCTCTGTAACTCCATTGTTAAATGTTGAGGTAGATCTTGAAAACCCTAGCCCACTAGACCAAAATGGTTTCTGTGTATGCTTTTCTTGGGTTTCTATAATGGCGATTGTTGTACAGGTTTTAGAAAAAAAATTGTAAAATCAGAGACCAAGCCATTATGAAATACTGCTTGTTATATTTGTGCTTTGTGAAATTGATGTGTTCTGCTATTCAATCTAGCTTTGTCATTTTAGTGTGCTACGAATTTGACGTGCTACTTTGTGTCACTGTCAGTGGGCATTCCAACAACCTTCATTACTTATTTGATTTCTGTTCTGTGAAATTTATGTATTCTATTATTTAATCTAGCTTTTCCATTTTGGTATGCTTAGAATTTGATATGGCAGATGCTTTGTTTCACTATCAATGACTAACCCATACAGATTCACTGCCTCATTTCCTTTTTGTTTTGTAAAATTTATGTAATTTATTGAATCTAGCTTGCCATTTGATTCTTATGAAGAGTTTCACATGCAACTCTAATGTGTTTTGTTTTATTGTTTTTTACCTTGTCATTGACATTGTACTGCTTATTTGATTCTTGTTTTGCGTAATTGATATATAATTTATTCAATCTAGGTTGCCATTTTCACTCTGTGTAATTTAAGATGCTAATGTAGTAGGTAAAATCAATGAGCTTGCCATTTTCGAGGAATTGCATGTGAAATTCATGTTTGTGTACTTTCTTGGGTTTATTCAATCTAGCTCTCATGTATGATTCTATCAAGATTTTCACATGCTAATAATATGTTTAGATTTTCACATAAAAGTGTTTTGTATTTAGATAAATGTTATGTAACATATTCAAGTAAGCTTGCCATTATTTTCTATGTTTGGTAACTTTATCTATTTTCATATTTAAAAATCGTAACTTTTGTGAATGTAAACTTTGTTAACTTTTTCTAAATTCAAAGTTATAAACAATCAAATAAGGAAACACTATGATCTAACATTTTACTTATATATACTTCTTTGTTTTCTATTTGGGCAAGCTGACACTTCGTTTTGCTCTCCTGTTGCTGTGTTGGTTGGCTTCACCAGTTTTTGACTTTTTGATTCTTGCTGTTGATTACTTATTTGCTTTTTCCCACTATCATTACTTTGTTCTTTGTAGCTTTAATTCTTGACTTAGTAGAGGCTATTGTTGGAGCTGTATATGTAATTAGGTTGTAATGATAGTTAGGCTATAATTAGGTTGTAATGATAGTTAAATTGAATATGATAAATATGTAAAATCACAGCTTTTGTCAATGGGGCGAGCTCGATATGACAGGGTAACCCAAATGGTCATTTTTTTGTGAAACTTTCATAAAGGCAACCATTTTGCAGCCATTCAATCTTGTGTTATGTGCTTACCTATACTTCAATAAAAAAATAAAAACCCATTCTTAGCCTCCTCCCAAAATTTCTTTTCTATTGTTTTGTAATTTGTGTGCTTTCATGTAATTTGAACTATTCTGCTGTGATTTAGGCATGCTGGTTAGTTCTGTTGGTTGGATTACTTTGCCATTTTGGTTGGACTAGTTTCATCTCTTTGCTATTCAGTTGTGTTTAAATCTGAAAGCTTGTTATTTTCATTCTTATCCTGTGACTTATCCATGTTGTTTCTGCCTAAAGTCTTAAATATTTTATAAGCCCCCAGTTGTGAAGTTCTTACATTGGTTGGATTATTTACTTCTTTGAAATATCACAGATATTTATATTGCTTAACAATTTTGGAGATGTAGTTCAAAAAAGGTGGATATGAGATATCTATAGGCATGTTGTTCAATTTTGTGAAACTTGGTATTCAGTTTTGTGATTTAGGTATTTTACTACATTACAGGCATACTATTCAGTTTTGTAAAAGTTGGATTACTTTGGTATCATTGTTTTTCAGTTGTGATTGGGCTATGATATTCCATTTTTTTTTCCTTTTATTAGTTTCTTATTTCACTAGTTTTGATGTGAGATATCTATGTTGAACATCATTGCATCTTCTTCAAATCTAAAAGCTTCTTATAATTGGTTGTTCTTCAATTGTGTTTAGAAGTAGCTTGTAATTTTCAAAATTATTTTGTGAATTTGAAAATTCTGTTTCAACCTAAAATCTTCATTATCTTTATAAGCCTCCCAATTGTGAAGTTCTTTTCTTGGTTGAATTATTTGTTTATTTGACTTGTTGTGCTATGATACCATGCATGATTAACAAATAGATCAAGGTTGTTCAGCTGTTGAGACATGCTAGGATATGTACTTTTTGTTGGATGTTTTTCTTCTTTAGTTTGATTTTGGTTGTGTATCCCCCTCGATTATAATGATAATAAAATTGAGTAGGAACACAGAAATGTTGTAACATACTCCATGGCAAGCTAACCTGGATGGCCAATCACTATTGGCAACCGATTGTTGCAACCATGTAGAATGTTTACCACTTCCTATGTGTTAGCATTTCTTTTCCTGAGCCACTTTCTTAGATTAATGGTTTGGGTATGTTTGGGGGTTTGGCAAGAGAAACTTGAGTATCGACAATGGAAATGGGCAAATACTTCATGGCAGGGTAACTTAGATGGTCAATGAATATTGACAACCAGTTGTTGCAATCATTGAGGACATAGCTAGCCAATCAAGGTTTTGTGAATTGTATTAAAAATATTTCAAATTTAATTTTTACTAAAGATAATAACTATGCTCACTATTTGTGTATAAACTTAAAGCAAAACAAAAAATAACACTACCTAATGCCTAGGTTACGTAGTAGCACTAGCAATATCTCGCACTCAGCAAACTATCATCAAAATAAATACCTACTAAGTTATTGTGATATTAAAGCATGTTGAAGAACTGTTCATATAGAAGATAACAAGGGGTGTCAATTTTTGGGTCGCCAAAACTATGAGGTATTTTTCATTTGTTGGTGGTCTTATTTGCTAATATGTGTTGGTATTGTTGTGCTTACAGATTTCAATATCGGTCAATTTTACAGGTTGGGCAATCTTGCAGATTTTTCTATTGATATGATATAGAAATACTAACATATGGCCAAAAGATAATTAACCGATTAAAAATTAAACTATAAAAGATACAAGCATGAATGGATATCCAAAAGCAATCAATATCGACTAGAAATTGTTTCATAGAAGCATAAGAGAAAACTGGAGAAAATTATTTTCATTATAGCAATTTCAACGTCATGGTTATTTGTTTTAGCAATTTATTTTGGAAATTTCTGAGCAATCTTATTGCGACATGTAGTAAACTTTTGAGGCCTGTGTATGGGCAGTTTCAGTCAATGTTTTGAATACCGTACCAGATGTCGTACCGGTTAAGGCACTAGAAAGAAATATTTTGATACCAGTACCGTTTCGGGATAGTCGATATATAAATAAATTATATATATAAATATATATAAATTATATTTCAAAATAATAGTCTATATATGAATAAATTATACATGAATACATATGTATATATAAACTATAAATAGTCTGGTATGAATTGGGAGTCAAAAAATGAGATTATAGCTTGAAAAAATGAAAAAGATAAAGAAAAAGATAAAGGCTGAAATATAAGCCGGTACTGGCCGATACGTAGGCCAGTACAGGCCGAAATATATGCCGATATTTCAGCCAGTACGAAATAGGTACCATATTTGTACTAGTCTAGTGACCGGTACAAAATGTACCGACCGTACCAGCCGATATGGTACCAAAAATAATGGTTTCAGTACTTGTAATTATAATATATTTTTATTGTTCGCATATGTAATTTGTGTTTGGGGTTGGTGTATGAGCAATAGTAGTAATGTAGGAAGAATTGAGAAAATATTCAATCTAGTACACATTCTATTTTCATTAACTATTTTCAGTTATTGAGAATAAATATGCAGTTTATGAAATGTGTAATTTATCTTAATGTGTGAAAAGAAAAAAGATTTATTTGTTTGTCTCATTCGGGTGTGCCTAAAGCTTAAATAAATTCGATCACTGTTAGATCTGGGCGAAAATTATAATCTTAATTTTTATTTATCTGTTACAAATAAAATACCATTGGAAAATGTGAATATTTATTATTTATAAAACTGTAATAATTTCAAAGCCATTCTTGTATCCATGATAAAAAAAAAAAAATCAGCTTTATGTTTAAAATTTATGTACAAAGTGATATTGCTCAACATGAGGGAAATGACAAAATAGTGAGTAGTTTAAGAGTACAAATGAAAGTGAGAGAAAAAAATAATAAGAAAGAATAGAGAAATATTATTATCATTATTTTTTTATAACAAAAATAATCATTAATATCATAATAGATTGCATATAAGTTTTGTCATGCCAAACAATCTGAGCAACAAACATTGGAACATCTTCCCACAACATCCCAATATCTTCAACCTTCCAAGAATAGTGTGCAAGTTGATGAATAGCCTTATTTCTCATTCTTTATACATGTTAACCTTAAATTTAGTAAAGAGATATAACATATTCTTCATTTCTGTCAACAGATTCCCAAGACTTGAAAAAGAAACACCCATCTCTTGTAGAGCCCTTACCATAAACATGCTATCACTTTCAAGAATTAATTTTGAAAATCCTAAATGGGCACAAAGTTGTAAACCTCTGAGCATTACAAGTAGCTCAATGGGGTCAGGATCGAACACTTCATTCTCTACTTTACTGGCAGCTATCATACTTTACCATTATCTTCTCTTAGAATAGCTCTCACTCCAGCCTTATGGAGATAATATATATATTGCACCATCCACATTGAGTTTAAAATAACCAATAGGTGGGAGTCTCTAATAGTATATTTTCTCTAATTTTGAAGTTGGGAACAACATCGAATCTCTGTGAACTTTCTGCAAAGAAAGAGCATAACTTGTGTGGGTTCCAAATAGAGATGCTTAACTACTATCTTATTTCTCATGTACCATAAAGCCCAAGCTATTAAGAAGAAAGTAAAGAAATCATTTATGTCTCCTTTATTCAGTAAGAGTAGAGCTATATTCTTGATAGACATATCATCTTCCTGATCCTTCATAGCAGAAATATGATTATGCCAAACTTCTCTAATAGCATGACAATAAATTAAAGCATGTTTTAGATCTTCTAAACTATGTTGGCAAACCACGCATGTAGGTTCAACCTCCACTCTCTTTTGCCTCAAATTTGCTTTTGTTGGAAGCCGTTCCCTACAAACTCTCCATGCAAATATTTTGATTTTGTTAGAAATTTTCATCCTCCAAATCTTTTCCCATAGCTGATTATGATCATGAGCATTTGAGCTCTCACCTTTATATCATGTGGAAATTGTTCTGAAGAATCTATAAGCACTTTTAACACTAAAGGTGCCATTCTTTTCATCTTTCCATATCGATGTATCTCATGCTCTCTAGGACAAATAACTATTTTTGGAATATTAGTAGCCACCATTGGATTGAATAGAGCTCTAACTTTCTCTACATTCCACCACCTTGAATTTCTATCAATAAGGAATGCCACTCTTTCTTTATTATTGTTCTCTACAGTCATTCTCATCTCCTTATATAGAGCCTGGTGCTCAGGAATCCATACATCTTTCCATATTTTTACTGAGGATCCATTACAAATTTGCCATTGATAGCCCTGAAATAATCAATGTTTTGCTTCCCAAATTTCTCTCAATACATATGATGGATTAGTGCCTATTCTTGATTCAAAAAAATTGACATTTGGAAAGTAACTTGCTTTGTAGATTTGATGCAACAGAGTATCTTCTTGTTGTGAAATTCTCCAACCTTGTTTTGCCAACAGATTAGTAGTGTTAAAAGTTCTCAAATATCGGAAACCCAAACCATCTCTGAACTTTGATTCACACGTGCTCCCAACTAATCTAATGAATTTTTCTCTCATTTTCTTTTTGACCCTACCAAAAGCGAGTCATCATATTTTCCAACTAAGTATATAGGCTTATAGGTAACTTAAAGTAGCTCATTGCATAAGTTGAAATAGTTAAAGCCACTGTCTTAATAAGAACTTTAATTCTCAACCTCCTTGAGACGAGCTTCTCATTTCAGCACACTTTCTCTAAACTTTCTATTTAATTTCTACAAAAGTTTGTATTTTTTATCTACCAACAACATGTGGTAACCTAACATAATTATTGGTGGCAAAAAAGTAGCCAAAAAAAGTGATACCTAGTGCCGGAGCATCAGTTGGTGGCAATTGTCGATAATTGTTGCTGCCATGATGAACCAGTTCGCCGTTGATTGTAGCAACCTCACACGCACAAGAGAGATGCAAGAATCCAGCGAGGGTTTATCGCAGGAAATTTGGGGGTACATTTTCACATTCGGCGATAGGGTAGGATGTTGTAATTTGCCCGCCGATCTGAAATCGCCGACCCAATTACTCTGCAAGAAACACGTGTCGCGAAAAAATATGATCGACATCTTGTAAATTGTCGAACGCGGTGGCCTTTGTCCGCGATGAACTCACACTCACAAGAAAGAGGAAAGCCTTAGCGGCACTGGCTCGACTTGAATGGGATTCAATTGTGGCAGTTACTATGCTCCCCGGTCTCGACAGGTAGATCAACGGGAAGATGCCCTATTTTCAGTGGCATCATTGCGGTGAAAATTGGAGTAGATGTCACGCCTAAATCCTGGCATTTCATCTGCGATGTAAAAACCACTGCTTAATGATTTTAGCCACAATTTTGATCCTTGTTACGGCAATTATCGAGCGCGGCAAAAAATAGCAAATGTTATAGTGCTAATACTAAATATTAACTGTGGAGGGTCCGTTTATTTCATTGTAAAACGACTTTTGAAAATGAATTTCATGATTTCTTAGAGTTTGGATGCACATGACAAAGTCAATCAATCGTAGGCCCCACGCGCTAACCCCCCATTCGCCAAATCAAAGTCTTGAGCTTTGTTTCAATGTCTTCACATCGATGACTCTCGTATACTCTTTTCAAGATTTTTTAATGAGAAATGCTTTTTACAGTCTGGCTGGGGAGACGCTGCGGAGTCGTGTCTGACGTGGCACCGGTTTTATTGAAACGGTGCGTTTCGTCGAGTAGGGTTAACCAAGCGTTTCCTCCCTCATTTTCACCAGAATCATCATCCCAAGCGTTTCGTCTCGTGCTCTTTCATTTCTTCCCTCCCTCATTTTCACCAGAATCACCATCCCCCATTTCCCCTTCTCTTCGAATGCGACTGCTTCGATTCCATCTCGTTCTCCAGCTTCGATTCGGCCATTCCATTTCTGAGGTTATTTTTGGTGTATATTTCTCTGTTTTTGAGGTTATTTGTGGTGTATATTTCTGAGAGAATCTGAGAGAAATAGTTCTCTTCGTTCGATTTCACCATCTCGAACCGTCGTACTCTTCATCTGAGAAAATCCAATGTCTGTTTCTGAGGTTATTTTGGGTGTATATTTCTGTTGTCTTCGTTCGATTTCACCATCTCCTTCCGTCGTACTCTTCATTTGATAAAATCCAAGTTTGTTTTTGAGGTTATCGTGGGTGTATATTTCTGTTGTCTTCGTTCGACACGGGCCATCTCCTTCCGTCGTCCTCTTCATCTAAGAAAATCCAAGTCTGTTTTTGAGGTTATTTTGGGTGTATATTTCTGTTCTCTTCGTTCGACACAGGCCATCTCCTTCCGTCGTCCTCTTCATCTGAGAAAATCCAAACCCTAAAATTTCCCCAATTTTTTCCCGAAAACCCTAACCCTAAAGTTTTCCCAATTTTTTTACGCAAAAACCCTAACCCTAAAATTTCCCCATTACTCGAAATGCCTAAAATTTGCCCAATTTTATTCCCAAAACCCTAACCCTAAAATTTCCCCAAAATTTTCTTGAAAACCCTAACCCTAAAATTTCCCCTTTCCGAAATGCCTAAAATTTCCCCAATTTTTTCCCCAAAACCCTAACCCTAACATTTCCCCAATGTTTTTTCGAAAGCCCTAACCCTAAAATTTCCCCTTTTCCCGAAAGCCCTAAAATTTTCCCATTTTTTAACTGGAAACCCTAAACCTAAAATTTCCCCTTTTCCCCTTTTTCCTAAAACCTAACCCTAAAATATCCCGACATGGTCTTGTTCTCGGGATGACTGACTGATTCGCCTTAAGCTTGGTAAGCTCTCTAACCCGTGTATTTGAAAAGTAACTATTTATAATACAATAGGTTCTCTAATATTTGGCATCTGATGATTTGTTAATGCATTTGTAGGTTTGATTGAGTGTGCAAGAACCCTGACTCCAATCAGTTCTGTCTGGTTTGAATTGCTACATTACTGTGTTTGAATTTGAAGAAATCTATTGAACCCAAGGTTTCAAGTTTCATGTGATTATAAATCTACACATGGATTTTGATGATAACAAATGAATTCAAAGAATAAAGGACTTTCAAGCTCAAGTTGTTCACATAATGGAATCAAGCACATCAAAGAACCAAGCATAAGCAAGAAGGAAACAAGTTCACATTAAAGTCATAGAGTAATGTTGTAAATCTCTTAAAATTCGAAATTAGGATTAATGCTCAAAATTAATATTTTATCATAAAGCATTAAAATACATTTTTCACATGTGCATGAATTTTTTTGAAAATTAAATTTGAAAATTTTGAAAGATGATTGATTGTCATCTTTTACATGTACATGCCTTGATTAAAGGGTTGAACTTTGAAAATATTAAAGATGATTGATTGTCATCTATCACATGTGCATGTTTTATTTGAATATTTTCAAAAGTGATTGATACTTTTTTGGACTTATACAAAAGGTAGATGATTTTGTTTGAAAATTTTGAAAAGTAAAGTGTGCTCATTTTGTCATATGCAAAAAGTAAAAGATTAGGTTTGAATTTTTTGAAAAGGAAAGTGTGTTCATTTTGTCATATGCCAAAAGTAAAAGATTAGGTTTGATTTTTTTGAAAAAGTGAATGATGTTGTCTTTGACAATTGAAAAAGAAGAACCTTTTATTTGAATTTTTTGAAAAAGTGAATGATGTTGTCTTTGACATGTGAATCTTTTTAAATTTGAATGATGTTGTCTCTAAGCATTGAGCCTTAATCCTTATTCATTTTGAGAGATATAGTTTGCGCTGTATTGTTCTTATTTCACTCATTGAGGAGTGTTTTCTGATAACCTACCCACTATCAGCTTTTGTATCAGAAAAAGGGTGTGTATAACCCTTATGCGTGTAGAAAGTATTCTACACGAGGAATAGTTGAATCACCACGTGTAAGGTGATTGCAAGTGTAGAGGGTGTTCTACACGGATCCATTGTAGCGATGTTGTTCAAAGGTGTAATAGGTTTCTATCTCCACCTGAAGGAGGTTGAATAGTGAATTTGGGAATCCTCAAGGGGTAGCTTGAGGCAAGGACGTAGGCAATGGGGCCGAACCTCGTTAACATACTGAGTTTGCTTCTCTCTTACCCTTACTCTTTATATTTATTGTTATTTCATATTTTGTTTATATTTTATATTATATATTTAATTTATAATTGTTATTTTTTTTAATACAACTCAATTCACCCCCCCTCTTGTGTTAGTCATCTGGGCAACAATTGGTATCAGAGCTAAGAGCTCTATTATAAGATTAACTATCTTTTGAGTTAAGATCTTATGGCTAACATTGTAGCTTCATTTGGTGAAGGTCAATCTAGCAGTCGGCCTCCACTCTTTTGTGGAGATAATTACTCATTCTAGAAAGTTAGAATGAGAATATTTCTTCAAACTCAAGGTAGAGAAATCTGGAAATGTATTGTAAATGGACCTTATATTCCAACAAAAGTGGTTGATGGAATAAAGGTCAAAAAGGAAGAAGAAGAGTTTGATCGTGAAGACGATAGACTTTATACTTTAAATTTAACTGCTATGAATTTATTATATAATGCTCTTAATGGAAATGAGTTTAATAGAATAATGAATTGCGCTACGGCAAAGGAAATTTGGGATAACTTGGAAGTAACTTATGAAGGAACTTCGCAAGTCAAGGAATCAAAAATTTATATTCTTACTCATGAATATGAAATGTTTAAGATGAATGATGATGAATCAATTTCTAGTATGCACACTCGTTTTACTAACATCATAAACAGTTTGACAGCTCTTGGCAAAGTTTATTCCAAGGTGGAGATAGTAAGAAAAATTCTCAACTCTTTACCAAAACGTTGGGAATCAAAAGTTACAGCGATTCTTGAAGCTAGAGACCTCAAGAAGCTCGAAGTCAATGAACTCATCGGGTCACTTATCACCCATGAGTACTGTGATGACCCGCTTTCGCGTGTATTTTCACTGAATGGTTGTTTTTATTTTAATTAATATATTAGTTTATTTATTTTAATTTATTGTGTTTTAAAAATTGGTTTTTAATTTAATTGATGTTGTGTTTTATTTCTTTTAGTCGTTTACGGTTTTTAATCTCGTTTCGGCGGTTTAGTTTTGTTTTCCTGGAATGAGGATTAGACCTCATCTTTTTCCTACATCTCTTTTCCCTTTTTCCTTTTTTTTTCTTTTTCCTTTTTCTCTTCTTTTTTCTTTTTTCTTCTTCTTTCTTTTTCTTTTTTCTTTCTTTTCTTTTTTCTTTTCCTTCCTCCCGATCGGCCCGTCTCTCTCTCTCTCTCTCTCTCTCTCTCTCTCTCTCTCTCTCTCTCTCTCTCTCTCTCTCTCTCTCTCTCTCTCTCTCTCTCTCTCTCTCTCTCTCTCTCTCTCTCTCTCTCCTCTCCCACGCTGTGAAACACCAAACTCCCGACCCACCGCCGTCCGGCCGCCGTGCGGCTCATCGCCCCCACCGGTCGACGCCTCTCCCTCCGGCGCACCTCCCCACCAAATCCCACCCCCATCTGGCCAGCCGTTTGGCCGGAAAACACCCTTGAAGCACCCACGGTCTTTGCCTCGATCCACCGCCGTCGCTCCACCTCTGGCCACCATTTCTTCACCACTTCATCACCGGTCCCTTGCCGTCCTAACCCACCTATTTTCGGCCTCCAATGGTCACCGGAACAGCTCCCACGAGCTAGCTTTCCTTTTTGGGAAATCCGGCCTCTCTCCACCGTTTCTGCCGCCACCCACGACCAACCACCACTTCCAATAGCTTCACAATCATCCCTAGACTATTCCCTATCAATCCCAAGCCCTGGTTTGTCCCCGTTCAAAAGTGGGTATTTCACAACCCACGGCCACAGTGAATTTTCACTGTAACGTTGCTTTTTTTCCGCCGTTTGCAACGCCGGGTGTTTTCTAAAATTACCGTATAGCGCTGTAAGTATTTTTCCAAACCCTATTTTCAGATTTAAATATATATTGCTCTTTCAATTATTTTATCTGCTGGTTGGTTGATTCCGGACTGAGTCCGAGGAGTTCGGGGGTCGGATGGATGGAGGACGGAGTTGCTTGTTTTATTGATTTATGTTGGTTGTTTATTTTTGTGCATTGATATGGCATTTACATGGTGCATGGACGTGTGTTTTTGTTTAATTGTGAAAAGCCTGTTTATTGGCGTAAGTGGACTTATGGGTGCGTGTGTATCACGACCCCAAGCCGGGATGGGGTATTATCCCGGTGGAGCTCCTCTGGTCACTCAGGAGCGGAATAAACTGAGTGATGTCCCCTGGGTTGTCGCTAGGCGACGACGGGAGTGGGGGCTAGGGGTTGTTTGGCTACGAACGCGCCGGGCGCGGAACCGGGCATCGCCCTACACACCGACTCCGTGGCCCTTTGCTGGTGAGGGCTAGAGGATGCTTGGCTACGAACACGCGGGGCGTGGAACTGGGCATCGCTCGTTAGGTGTCACATGTGTGGTGGTACTCTGCGGTGTGGCACTGGAGCCAGGGTGTGCGGATGACCCCTAGGGGAGGTCATGGTGCATACGGGTAAAAATGGATTTTGGTTTGAGACAGTTATAGAGGCCAAATGTGACTTTTGGCGTGGTTTTCGGAAAAGATGTGTTTTTGGGCCAAATGGGATTTTGGCGTGTGTGGAAAATTATGTTTTATGGGTTTTGTGCATTGGGCATGCTTCATGCATTTTGTTTGAGTTCTATGTCTTTTTATCTGGAGGTGTTTGGGTTTTACTTACCTGCGGTACCATTTTTTATTCTGTAGCTTTTGGTGCAGGTTTTGAGGATGAGGAAGAGGAGGCTGAGCCTGAGGATGCGGCTCCGCCGGGTTGCTGATGTTATGCTTTATATTTGGTTTAAAAGCTATATTAGTGTTTTGTAATGTTTTATTTATGTATGTTTTAAACAGCTTGTAATACGTTAAGAAAAATTCTGGTACTTAGTTATATGGCTTTCGTTATCCGTTGCGTGTTTCTTCGTGCACATATGTTGCCTTTGCACACACTTGGCACCCGTCGTTAGGGTGGTGACCCGGGTTGTCACCATCCGGACGTCTCGATTTCCCCGCGTCCGTGCGTGGGGATTTTAGGGGCGTCACAAGTACACATTGAAAAGAGGAGAAGAAGAAGGAAAGCCAAAGAAGAGCTTAGCACTTAAAGCTGTTCCTCATGAAAGTGAAAGTGATGAAGATGAGGAAAATGAAGATAAAGATGAAGAAGTTGCGATGATAACAAGAAGAATTCAGAGGTTCTTGAAGAAAAATAGAACTTCTCCGAGGAAATCCTTCAAAAAGTTTTCCAAGAAAGATTCAGGTAAAAATGACACTTTAATTTGTTATAAATGCAATAAACCTGGTCATATCAAACCAGATTGTCCTCTGTTAAAGAAAGATCGAAACAAGGGCAAGAAAGCAATGAAAGCTACATGGGATGATGATTCAAGTAGCTCAGATAGTGAAGCAAGCAATGAAGAATCAGCAAATCTTTGTCTTATGGTTAAAGATGACATTGAGGTAACAAATCTTGATAATATTGAAGATCCTTCATATGAAGAATTGCAAAATGTTTTAGAAGAGGCATATGAGGAATTTAAAAAATTGGGTAACAAGTATACTGCTTTGAAAAAGAAAAATTCTTCTTTAACAAACGAAATTGAAATTTTAAGAAAAAAAAAAAGTATCATTTTGAAAGATGAAAATCTTGAATTGAATAAGAAGAAAACCGATTTAGAAAATATTGTTGAAAACTTTAAGAATGGAAAAAGAAATTTTGAAAAATTTCTTGGTAGTCAAAGATGTGTTTTTGACAAGGCAGGTTTGAGATATATGCCAAAACAAAAATACAAACCTTATAAAAATTTCTTTGATAATCATTCTACATCAAAGACTAATATTCAAAATTCTTTTCATAAAAATAATTTTGTCAAAAAAGAATATTATTATAATCATTCAAGTTTTTCATATATGTCACATGCTATTTGCAATTTTTGTAATAAAAATGGTCATAATTATCATACTTGTCCTATTAGAAGAAATCATACAATGACTATTAGGGCCATATGGGTACCTAAAAATCTTGTTTCTTCTAATACTAATAAATAAAGGACCCAAAGAACTTGGGTACCAAGAAAAATCATTTTAATTGTTTTTATAGGTATGCATGAAGTCTTCCATAAGTAAAAACAAATGGTTTTTAGATAGTGGATGTTCAAGACACATGACGAGAGACAAGACTAAGTTCTTTGATCTTAGATCTAAAGAAGAAGGACACGTGACATTTGGAGACAACTCGAAAGGGAAGATCGTGGGAATAGGTAAAATTGGTAATGAATCTTTTCTCATAATTGAAGATGTTCTACTTGTTGAAGGTCTAAAACATAATCTTTTGAGCATAAGTCAATTATGTGATAAAGGATTTACAGTTACTTTCAAAATGGATAAGTGCATTATTTTGAATGATCATGATTGTAATATTTGTTTTATTGCTTTTAGAAACAATAATGTTTATACAATTGATTTTGAAGAAATTACCTCACAAGATGCTATTTGTTTTTCAGCTCAAAATGAAACTAGTTGGTTATGGCATAGAAGATTAGGTCATGCCAACATGGAACTTATTTCCCAATTTTCAAAAAATGATCTTGTGAGAGGTTTACCAAAAACAAATTTTCTTAAAGACAAAATTTGTGATGCATGTCAATTTGGTAAACAAACAAAAACTTTTTTTAAAACTAAGAAACATATTTCCACTACTAGAACATTGCAACTGATACACATGGATCTTTTTGGACTAAATAGAGTTGCAAGTCTAGGAGGAAAATATTATGCATTTGTTATTGTTGATGATTTCTCTAGATATACTTGGGTCATCTTTATTGCTCATAAAGATGAGGCACATAATGCTTTTACCAAGTTATGCAAGAGAATTCAAAATGAAAAGGGCTATACTATTTCAAGTATCCGAAGTAATAGGGGAAAAGAGTTTGTTAATAAAAATATTGAAACTTTTTGTAATGAAAATGGTTTTGTACATAATTTTTCTGCTCCTCGAACTCCTCAACAAAATGGGATAGTAGAGAGGAAAAATAGATCTCTTCAAGAGATGGCAAGAACAATGCTCAATGAGAACAACTTGCCTAGTTATTTTTGGGCCGAAGCGGTAAGTACTGCATGTTATGTTATAAATAGAATTATGCTAAGGTCTAAGTTAGATAAAACCCCCTATGAGCTTTGGAATGAGAGAAAGCCCAACATTGGTTACTTTCATGCATTTGGATGCAAATGTTTTATTTTGAATGACAGGGATAATTTAGGCAAGTTTGATGCAAAATCTGATGAAGGTATCTTTCTCGGGTATTCTACTAATAGTAAAGCTTATAGAGTATTCAATAAAAAGACTTTGACTGTACAAGAATCTATGCATGTAGTATTTGATGAATCTAATTCTCCACTCTCCAAGAAATCTATTGATGAAGAAACAGGAGGTATAAATAACACGGAAAGTCTCAATCTCAACAAAGAGAAAACAATAGAGGAAGTTCAACATGGAGCCATCAGGAAAGATCATCAAAATTTAATACAAGATGCAACCAAACAGTGAAAATTTGTGAAAGATCATCCAGTGGAACAAATTTTGGTAGAACCTTCACAAGGTGTAAGTACTCGATCATCTCTTAGAAATATTTGCAATCATACTGCTTTTCTATCTCAAATTGAACCCAAAAATATTGATGATGCACTTCTTAATGAATCTTGGATTCTAACTATGCAAGAAGAGTTGAATCAATTTGAAAGAAATGATGTTTGGACACTTGTTCCTAGACCCAAAAATCATACTATTAGTGGAACAAAATGGGTTTTTTGAAAAAAGAAAGATGAGTCCGGAGTCATAACTAGAAATAAAACTCGACTTGTAGCCCAAGGTTTTAATCAAGAAGAAGGAATCGATTATGATGAGACATATGCACCAGTCGCAAGATTAGAAGTTATTCGAATGCTACTTGCATATGCTTGTTATAAAGATTTCAAACTTTTTTAAATGGATGTTAAAAGTGCTTTCTTAAATGGTTTTATAAATGAAGAGGTATATGTTGAGCAACCTCCAGGTTTTGAAAATCATATTTCCCTAAATCATGTTTTTAAACTCACAAAAGCACTATATGGACTTAAACAAGCCCCTAGAGCTTGGTACGAGAGACTCAGTGGTTTCTTGATTGAAAAAGGTTTTTCAAGAGGAAAAATCGACACAACTCTTTTCATTAAATATGAAAATGATGATATTCTTTTGATTCAGATTTATGTTGATGGTATAATTTTCGGTTCTACTAATGAAAATATGTGTCAAGTTTTTGCTAAGACTATGCAAGAAGAATTTGAGATGAGCATGATGGGAGAACTTACATTCTTTCTCGGATTGCAAATTAAGCAAGCAAAAAGTGGGACATTCATCAATCAATCAAAATATATTAAGGAATTACTGAAGAAGTTTGGGATGGAAAATGCTAAGGAAATTGGAAAACCAATGAGCCCATCAACTAAACTTGATAAAGATGAATCCGGTAAGCCAGTTGACTCGAAGATATATCGAGGTATGATTGGTAGCTTATTATATTTAACAGCTAGTAGACCAGATATTATGTTTAGTGTGTGCTTATGTGCACGCTTTCAATCATCTCCAAAATAATCACATTTAATTGCAGTTAAGCGGATTCTTAGATATCTTAATGGTACAATTAACTTAGGATTATGGTACCCTAAGTATACATCTTTCGATCTAATCAGCTACACATATGCAGATTATGCTGGCTGTAAAATAGATTGAAAAAGCACTAGTGGAGCATGTCATTTCTTAGGTTATGCATTAGTTTCCTGATTTAGTAAAAAACAAAATTCTGTTGCACTATCTACTGCTGAGGCAGAATATGTTGCTGCAGGTAGTTGTTGTGCTCAAGTTCTCTACATGAAACAACAACTTGAAGATTTTAAGCTCAAGTATAATCACATTCCAATCAAATGTGATAATACAAGTGCTATAAATCTTTCAAAGAACCCAATACAACATTCTAGAACTAAGCATATTGAAATAAGATATCATTTTCTTCGAAATCATGTGCAGAAAGACGATATAGTACTAGAATTCACAAACACACACGATCAGTTAGCAGATATTTTCACAAAGCCTTTACCAGAAGATAGATTATGTATGATCAGAAGAGAAATAAGTATGATGCATGCTATGAATATCTCTTAAAAGATAGACTAGAGTCAATAAAAATAGAGATAGATTTTTTAAATACTTTTACATAAACTTGAGATTCTTAGCCTCATGTTTGAGACGCTCATTCTCTTCATACAATATCATGTCATTCTTATCCATGGGAACCGGCAAGCGGAATGAAGAATCTAATAAAGATTTCAACTGTTTATTCTTCTGCCGAATGATTCATTCCCTTGTGTGAGACTCTTGAACAATTCGTTGAAGTACGACAATTTGTTCTTTGAGCTTTTCAACTTCATGATTTTTGGCTTGTAGCCGCTGAGAAAAAGCAACAATAGAGGAAGAGTAGTGAGTCCCAAGACTCACCAAGTCATAAATAGCATCAGAATCTGACTTATTAGTCAGATTATTATTTTCTTGCTGCAACATGACACCAATGGCAGCTGCAGAAAGGACAGGAGGTTGAGATGCAGAATGCCTCATGGATGGATCTAGAGAAATGTTAGAAGAATGAGCCATTGAGAAAAGAATAGAAGGCTTAAAACGAGAATGCTGAAGGAATGCAGATGAGTTATAGAGATGAAATGAAAACTTGATGCGGATTGGATGAACTTCAGGACTGATTTTATAGAGATAGCATAAAGAATAAGATAAACTATTTTCTCTTCAAATCTTATTTAGTCAAAAGAAATACAAGATATGCTGGACACACATTGTCAAAAGTTTTCTTACTAAGCCAGCGAGATTAACAGTAGATTGTCCCTATTTTTCTAGTAAACGATGAACCTCTGCTGTTATCTGCCGATGTTGACCTTGTATCTAAACCCTTTCTCGTTCCAGCTCCTCTATTCGTGGTTGCAGATCATGAGCATACCAATCTGCAAATTTTTTCAACTCTTGGTTTTCTTGCTTTAGCCTTTTATTCTCACTATCCTTATTAGCAAGCTTCTGTCATAACTCAAATATTTGCATGTTAAGATGATCAATCTCACTCACCCTCGCCATTAACCTCCGAGACATGATCGTAACAGAGGCAGCATATTGACTACTGAGCATTCTTGATTCTGCAATAATCTCAGAATCAGCCTTACTAGAAAAACGGTTCACTGCTCCTATCATGGTATTGACGGCCTCAAGAGAGAAGATTGATGATTGATGCGTCAAGGGTTCCTGATTCAAGTCTGGAACATTAGTGGAAGAGAATTGTTCAGCCATTCTATCGTTGTGGAAAAACAGAACTCAGGTCAAGAAGCGATTTTTTTTTGGCATCCGATAGATGAAAATGATCATTTTTTTATAGAAACTCGGAGCCTTCAATCCCGTTTGTCAACAACATCAGGCAATTGTTTAAATCTTCAGCCGTATTAAATTCATAGAGTTAGGCCTCGAGGCTTTGCAACACTTGTCGGGTCACGGACGGCTCCATTTTTCAACTATCTATAGTGTCTACTAACGCACCGTTTTCTTTAGTCTATTTACTTGTTGCGGATCCTTTTTAATGATGCCAAAAGGGGGAGAAGTGTTAGACTAGAACATTAACAATGTTTAAATTGCTAAACTTGTTATATATGCTTGGAATTATATTTATACTTTTGCTTCAAAAACTAACGCATATTTTCAGGGGGAGCTTAAGTAGTAATACAGGTTTCAAGTTCTATCAAGTATTTGTCATCATCAAAAAGGGGTAGATTGTTGAACCCAAGGTTTCAAGTTTCATGTGATTATAAATCTACACATGGATTTTGATGATAACAAATGAATTCAAAGAATAAAGAAGTTTCAAGCTCAAGTTGTTCACACAATGCAATCAAGCACATCAAAGAACCAAGCATAAGCAAGAAGAAAACAAGTTCACATTAAAGTTATAGAGTAATGTTGTAAATCTCTTAAAATTTGAAATTAGGATTAATGCTCAAAATTAATATTTTATCATAAAGCATTAAAATACATTTTTCACATGTACATGAATTTTTTTGAAAATTAAATTTGAAAATTTTGAAAGATGATTGATTGTCATCTTTTACATGTGCATGCCTTGATTAAAGGGTTGAACTTTGAAAATATTAAAGATGATTGATTGTCATCTTTCACATGTGCATATTTTATTTGAATATTTTTAAAAGTGATTGATACTTTTTTGGACTTATACAAAAGGTAGATGATTTTGTTTGAAAAATTTGAAAAGTAAAGTGTGCTCATTTTGTCATATGCAAAAAGTAAAAGATTAGGTTTGAATTTTTTGAAAAGGAAAGTGTGCTCATTTTGTCATATGCCAAAAGTAAAAGATTAGGTTTGATTTTTTTGAAAAAGTGAATGATGTTGTCTTTGACATGTGAATCTTTTTAAATTTGAATATGAAGTCTCATATGCCTATAAATAAATCATTTGAGAGCTTCACATTCACAACATCCAGAGCATACAACATTCATTCAAAGCTTTCATTCTCTTTTCTCTAAGCATTGAGCCTTAATCCTTATTCATTTTGAGAGATATAGTTTGCACTGTATTGTTCTTATTTCACTCATTGAGGAGTGTTTTCTGATAACCTACCCACTATCAGCTTTTGTATCAGAAAAAGGGTGTGTATAACCCTTGTGCGTGTAGAAAGTATTCTACACGGGGAATAGTTGAATCACCACGTGTAAGGTGATTGCAAGTGTAGAGGGTGTTCTACACGGATCCTTTGTAGCGGTGTTGTTCAAAGGTGTAATAGGTTTCTATCTCCACCTGAAGGAGGTTGAATAGTAAATTTGGGAATCCTCAAGGGGTAGCTTGAGGCGAGGATGTAGGCAGTGGGGCCGAACCTCGTTAACATACTGAGTTTGCTTCTCTCTTACCCTTACTCTTTATATTTATTGTTATTTCATATTTTGTTTATATTTTATATTATATATTTGATTTATAATTATTATTTTTTTTAATACAACTCAATTCACCCCCCCTCTTGTGTTAGTCATCTGGGCAACAAAATCAGTTCTAATATTTGTTACATTATTGTGTTTGAATTTGAGGAAATCGGTTCTAATATTTGTTTTGGATTGCTACATTGTTGTGATTTAGTTTAAGTAAATCAGTTATGTTATTTTGTTTGGATTGCTACGTTATTGTGGTTCAAGTTAAGTAATGTATTTTAACTTAAGTAAATCAAGTATGTTTTTTGGTTTGGATTGCTACATTATTGTGTTTTAATTTACGTAAATCAGGAATTTGTGTTGTTTTGGATTGATACATTATTGTGTATTAATTTAAGTAAATCAGTTTGTGTGTTGGTTTGGATTGATACATTATTGTGTATTAATTTAAGTAAATCAGTTTTAATTTAATTAAATCAATTCTGTTTTTTTATTTTCATTATTGTGTATTAATATCGAGGTGCTTTAATGGTAGCTTTGTCAAATTGGTTGATGGTGGCTATTGTTACTTCATGCTATTTATATTGAGGAAAAATGGTTCTGTTTTCTAGTTTGGAAGAGGTACATTATTGTGTATTCATTTAATGAAGCATCTAATAGTGGCTTTGTGAAACTGGTTGATGGTTGCTATTGTTACTCCATGCTGTTAGAATTGAAGTAAATCAATTCTGTTTTTTGACTTGGAAGAGGTACATTATTGTGTATTCATTTAATGAAGCATATAACTTTAGCTTTGCCTTATTGGTTGATGTTAGCTATTGTAAATTGTTTTTATTTTTTTCTGCTGTTTAGATTATTGTATTGTGAATCTCGTTTTGATTAGAATGTCATCATCATCAATGTCTTCTGCATCTGTTGATAATCGTACTTTGAGTACACCAGTGTGCTTCTGTGAGGTGGAAGCCACACTGAAATACTTAAATACTAGAAGAAATCCTGGCCGGCCTTTTTTAGGATGTCGAAAGTACAACACTGAGGTAATTACAGCACTGCGTTTGGTTACATTTGTATTACAGCATTTTAGAACTACTCAATATTGTTGCATATCTAATCTTTTGCATTAAAATGGTTAGGGACTACCGTACTGCAAATTTTTCAAGTGGGCAGATAGTGAAGACATAGAACAAGACTTTCTGAAAAGGAAAAATGATTTGCTAAGGAAAGAGGTAGACCTAGTCAAGATGCTCGAGGATATTGAGAAAAGGGAGATTCAGCTCCGAAAGAAAGCGTATGAGATCGAGAAGAAGGAGATTTTGCTGGCTAGCCTAAATGAGGAGATTATGAAAAAAGAGTGGATGCTTATTCAGCAATAAGCAGAAATCAGGCGCTCCCGCACACTATTCTGGCTGTTTTGGGCTGTAGTCATTTTTTTTATTTGTTACATACTAGTATGTAAGTGATGTTGGATTGTATGTTGGATTGTACTAAGGTTATTGAGAAAAATGTGTAATTGCATTTACTGTTAAGTAAGTAAGAAGTAGATGGTAGTATGCCAGAAATTGTATTTTGGTCAATTTGAACAGGATATTGGTGTAATTGTATGACACCAATTTGAACCTATGTGATACGGGATTGCCATTTCTTTTGAACTCTTGTGGGAATTGTAAAAAGGTTTTTAGAATTCTAGTCTGATGTTTAATACAAGAGGAATTGTACTTAGCCGAAATATTCTAGTCTGATTTTGTAATGTTATATTCTAACCTGATTGTTAATGCAAGAGGAAAAATCTATTATCTGAATCAGGATTAATACCTATACATTATCTTCATAATAAATTGGTGTTCCATATTGGGATTCTGCCATTTCAGGTAACAAAACTTTCTCATTCAACAGTTGCTTAAGTTCTTCCATGGTAAAGTTCTTGGTAATGAATTATTGTCCAGGTAACTTAAGTCCAACAACCCAACTCAAATCTAAAATGTAAAAAAAGGCAACCTGTTTGTGCAGTTCATATAACCAGCCGGCTTCATTATCCCTTTTAATACAAACGGAAATGAGTTATCCAATTAAATTCCAGGCAAGACTTCATATAACCCACAGAACCCACAAGAAATCATCACAAATCACCCATGATTTCTCATACACATAAAAATGTAACATAACCATGTGATAACATAACCCATCCCATTAATCACAACCAATACAATTGCAATAGGATCTAAAAATCTGCAACTCCATCAAACGAACACAACCAAGTCAATTATTCTCACTTCTCCACCAACAATATATAAAATCTGAAACTTTCATGTTATGGTCTGAAAATGTTGCTTCTCAATCAACCGAACTCGTAGAACAGCTCCAACATAACATTTTCATCGATCTACTGATTCTCTTCCCCCGGCTGTGATCCATCCAACCCAAGTTTCATCTGTAATGAACTTAAGATAAGTTTCTCAATTTTCAAGTTAAGTTCATAAATTAAGGGAAAATTAATTATTTATTTTTTATTACACTTTCTTGAGTCCCCATGAATGCTTCTCGTAGATGCATTCCACTAATGCCAACAGTTGAGCTGTCTAGAACAGTCTGGTGATAAATTACAAAAATAACCCCATAAGTAGCAATTCAAATCAGTATATAACAAATCAGCATATAACAAGATGGGAATATACAACTTTCAGTAAACAAAAATACGCACGAACATACTTCTTCATGCAAGTTTCCAACAGTGGGGTTATCTATATGTGATGGGCCAAATAAATTCCTGCATGTCTCTCGGATTGGTGCATCTCCGACGTCTCCCTAATAATCACGTAAGTTACAAAATGTGTATGTATTAATATTTTATAATGGAAAAAAATAAACCCGACGTAAGTTACAAAAACTATTATTAAGCAAAATGAATTTTTAAAATGGTGCACCTGTTTACGTTTCCCTTTTACATGTGCCTTTACAGGCGGTTTTTGTTTCTTCGCTTTAACCTTCAGCACCCGTTTCTCCATCGTGGAAGCTCTCCTCAGAGATGGGGGTCTGCCCTTCCCTCTCACAACTAGTGGACTCAGCACCACCTTTGAACTATCAACTATAGTTGGCTCCAGTGTCGGAGGATGCACATTGGAACCTGTTCGCGTCATAGATAGTGCTTGTTGATTATGACGATATAAGTCAATCATCCCATATAACTTTCCCTCTACATCCTCAGTGTGCTCATTGGAACCCGCTGCATAAGTTATCATCTGATAACAGATATTCAACAGACGGGAATATCTGTTAGCATCTGGATGGTGATCCCCTACGTCATAGCTACTACGGATTAAAGTGTATCTCCGTTTGATATCTTTTCTCCATCGATCTAAAATGTACTTAGCCTGCAATGATTTTATCTGATTACATTTGAATATAGCCAGAATATGCCTACACAGTATCCCCCTCATCTGAAATAACCCGCACGAACACTTTGCATCACAATCTTCCTCATTAAATTCCACAGAATATGTAACGCACTTACTGAACTCTTCAACATGAACCTCATCATCGACCAGATAAGTTTTAATTCCACCATCCCTTTTAAGTATTGATGGATCCATATCGAGCACACCCATGACTTGCTGCTGAACTTCCCTAAACTTAGCATTGGTGTACAGCTCTTGGAATTTTTTTTCAATTGGAGATCTAGATATGCAGGGAATACTGACATTAAATGAGTGGAAGTCTGAGTTATTTTCATTCTCAATTTTCTTTTTCAATGCATTGTCAAACTGGTCAACAAACTCCTTCAAGTTGGTCTTCGCATGAACATAACCGTCAAAAAAAACATTCATGCTCTCGCTTCGCTAGGTTGTACTCATTCCAGCCCAAAAGAATTCTCTTAGAAAAACCGGCACCCAATGGCCACGCTCAGCATATAAACTTTGCAACCAGGCGTTCTCATGCAAGTTGAAAGTGTTAATGAACCCTTTCCAACAACTCTCAAACTCTTCAATACTTTGCGTGTCATATACACATTTCATCAACTGATTTTTCAGGCCAGTTTTGTAGGCACTATGAGACCCAAGCTTCTCGGGAACTTTTTTCAGAATATGCCATAGGCAAAATCTATGTCGTGTTTCTGGAAAGACAGTAGCAATTGCATTTTTCATTGCCCTGTCTTGATCTGTGATAATAGCTTTTGGAGCTATACCATTCATACATTGCAACCAAGTCTCAAATAACTATATAAAGGTCTCTGTATCCTCACTAGAAATCAACCCTGCCCCCAGAAGAATTGATTGCCCATGGTGATTTACACCAACAAAGCGTGCAAAGGGCATCCCATATCTATTCGTCAGGTATGTGGTGTCGAATGTTACCACATCACCAAAATACTGATAAGCTGCCCTACTACGTGGGTCTGCCCAGAATACATTCTTCAACCTCTCGTCATCATCTAAATCCATCAAAGCAAAAAACCCGTCGTTCTTGTACTGCATTCTACAAAAGTACTCTCGAAGTGCTCCGGCACCCCAAGTCGTAGATGCCATGCTTTGTCAATATAATTGCGACAATCTTTCTCTAAAAATGGGAGGTTCTCGAATCCACCGGCGCCAACAACAAGAGATCCAAAGCTCTTGTTCATTCGAATGCCAGCCAAGTCATTTGTATCTAGGACTCTTTTTACGGAGTCGCTCACCTCTCGGTTACATCGAAAGAATCGGGATTTCTGTGGACTGAGGCCATGATTATGGTCATTTTGAACAGTTGTCAACTGCAACTTTCCCTCTACTTTTAAGGCATTTATCTTTGCCTTACAATCCGTCTTTCCTGTCGGACGGGGTTTGGCGACATTTAACGTCCTATTCTGAGCTTTCCCACCACGGGCACAACCAAGGGTGACATATCTGACACTGCCATCCTCTCCCCTCTCACTCCTTTGTGTCATCACTCCAAATCCACATTTCTTAGCATATTCTTTATAATACTCAATTAATTCTTCAAAACAATTAAACTGCATACCCGACTTTGGCTCCTCAATTAAATCATCACCATCTATTTGCATTATCTGAGGTGTCCCAGCACTTTTGTCATCGGTTTCCTTAGAATCTGGTCTATCCTCTTTACTCGTTTCAACAATTCTAGAGGAGGTACATGGAGATTCAGTTTCTACACAATTTACTCCATCCTCTTTATCTTTATCAACTGTTCTGCTTGTAGCGGAACAGGTATTGATGACTGGTAAGGGAGGTCTCATCCCATATTGAAATGGATATTGGTTGCCATCTGGATATGACAAAAAAGTAGGTGACCATGTAGGCACTGCTCCATAATAACCAGGCATGTAATTTGCAAAGCTCAAACAAGTTATTGGTATGTCCTAAAATAAAAACAACAATGATATTTAGCATACAAGCTCATTGATAAAATATTTAAGAACTCAAATATTGTGTTTTTTAAACAATATAACATACCGGGGTTGGTGTATTTGAGGTAGATGGTGTTAACGGAAGGGAGTGTTCTTCCCCGATTCCCATGATGACAATCCCAAGACCACCTATATATGCACACAGTGAGTATAGATGATACAGAAAATAATTCAAAAAAGTCTAACTTAGTCATTAAGAAGTTAACATGGAAAAATTCGAGGAAGGTAAAAATGCTTCTAAGCTACTAATCGAAGCAAGTGGTTCTGTTTCAGAATTGTAGATTTTGCAGCTTTAGAAATGCACCATCTTGGGTTAGCTCCCAGCATGTATATAATTAAATTGTTATGGCCTTGTTTCACTTCGATTATAGATTTGTAGATTGTCCACAATTATTAAACAAATAATTTATGTATATATCTAGTCATTAAATTGCACCATATATAACCTATTTAATAATGAGAAATTAATATGTTCATATTTAGGTGGGTTTTGATATCTTATGGGGTGTAGGAAGGAAGTCCATTAATAATTAGGTGGATTCAAATGGAGTAGTACATCAATGATTATTTCATGAAAAATCAGTTTTGCAACTTTACCAAAATTTATTAACATATATCTCAGCTTTGCTAGATCTAAAAAGAACTATGTAGGGATACTTCTATACACTTGCATATCGACTTTCAAGCTCTTATCTTCACACAGAAGTTACACAACAACCACCTGTTTTTAGACTGCTAAGAAATGCAACTTACAATGCTAGTAATTTGGTATGTCATGCTAAATTGTTCTCATAGATTAAAGCTGTGTTTTTTTTTTTGTTACAATATTTCATCTCATCTTTGTACCCTTAAAGCTCAGTTCTTTTTTGTTACAATATTTCCAAAGCTGTGTTTTTTTTTTTTTTTTGTTACAATAGTTCTAAAGCTGTGTTCTTTTTTTTTTTACCAATATTTCTAAAGCTGTTTTTTTTTTCTTACAAGCTTTCATCATATCTTTGTACCATTAAAGCTTGTGTTTTTTTTTTTTTGTTACAATAATCCTACACACATCCTACACACATTTTCCTTTCCTTTAACAGGTCATATATGGCTGGTTTTATAGTATCTGTGATTTGTTAAAGCTGATTTTTTTTCCTGGTTACAATAACCCCCACGAACACATTTTCCTTTCATTTAACAGGTCATAGATGCCTGCTTTTATAGTCTTCAACTAATAACCATGTAAATGATAGATTAAATCAGAGGAACAAATCAAGCTACGATTTTTTTGTTAACAGGTCATATATAGTTGTATCACTTCAACAGATCTACCAACAAACTCATCTGAAACCAATGCATTATTATAACTGAACTCTTCAACGCACACCCACGTCAAAGCAAAGCAAATGAGTAAGTATTTACCCAATGCAAACAGAGGAAGAGCAGCAGATATGTTCGTTACAGTTTCTTAGCCTCAATGTGCAACAACTCACCGAATAACAGCTCCACCAGGTTGGCCCAACCTTTAACGAAGACCCTCTTCACCTCCGACAAAGATTCCGGCGTCCTTCCACCCTTCCACTTTACTTGTTGAGTTCTTAGCATACAATGGAAGCTGACGGTTTTGAGAAGCTATTCTCCGTTCGGTTCAGCCTAGTACGACGGCAATGCACATTTTCCTTCCACCCGACGGCGAGGAGCAGCTCTAACGGCGAGGAGCAGCGACGACAACCACAAGCGGGAATAACGTAGACCTGAAATGGCGTTCCCCCCATTTCTCTTTCTATTTCCGTCTTTTTCTTTTCTTTTCTTTTCTTTTTTTAAATCCAGATGACGTGGCTTTAATTACTGCACGATTACGCGGCGACTGTATGTCCCGACTGTACCTAGAACTATTGTTTTTTAATTTGTTTAATTTGGTGGGTTGTTTTTCCTCCAGTACTCCGGGGAATTTGGAGCCTAGATTTGCACCAATTAAGTAGCTACTCAACACTATCTATGTGCGCGCCACCCTTAAAGACTACCACCACCATGCATGCTCCACCCCCCACAATGGTCAGAATCTTGTTTTGAAGAGCGCGGGTGCTCACGACTTACGCGCCACTTAGCTCCTCCAGTACTATGCCTTTTGTGTACCGCTCCTAGCTAGCCTCCATGAGGTCAATGCATGCTACCTCTTCCCTCTATTATCAACTTGGGTTTGATATTTTACAACATTTGCGCCAATCGAAATTGGGCAATAAAAATCGTTAGATCATGGCGTACTTAAAAATCACTCAAGCGGGAATCATTCACCAGATTTTTGTTATTATCTTGCTTGTGAAAAAAAAAAATAACATTTTTGTTAGAACTCACATTATAACTACAACTCTTATAAAATCTTGAACTTTCTTATAAAAATAATTTTTTTATTTTTTTATTTAAAAAAAAAAAAAAAAAAAAAAAAAAAAAAAGCAGAAACTCTCATCTGACATGAGCATTAGGATCGAGGTTGCCAAGAAAATTCAATCGAAATAATAATAACACATAATGGTATCATTTTTGGATCAATCAACTTAGCTGCTGACCTTAAAATGTGAATAGAATTTGATTTCCTTTTTGGTTACACAGTTACACTATAAGGAAATTACTTATTTACAATATGTTAATTTTAATAAAATAATTATTTTTAACCAAAATTAGTTATAATTAATCTTTTAATTATATAAATTAGTTACAAAAATTCAAATTTTTTATAGTGTGGTCTCAATGTCGACATTCTTCCCTTAACAAATTACAAATTCAAATTGGTTTTTCTTTCCTTAGGATTCCAACCAATTGCCAGATTGGCGAGATAATTAAATGCGGACGTCGACCTAATAATGTGAATAGCTTTTGGTCCACAGACTTGTGACGTTCTACCCAAAACTTTTTGACCTTTTCAAAGAAAAACTTCATTCAACATTCAACGAGGATTTTGTCGTTAGAAACATTTTTGCTAATCAAAGAGTACTTGGAAATAAATCATGGGATGACCTCATTATTCTGCAGCAATAGCAATGAACATATTTCTTAATTTAAGTTACTATTCTTACTAAACTTCGTTAGAGGCTCGGGACGACCCTTATAAGTGTCCTGCCATAACGAAGTTTGCACTTTAATTAGAGAACTCATTGCATGTACTCGAAAATAAGTAAAAATATCAGAAAGTACTTTTATATAAATAAAACTCATATTACTGATATGCTTATTGCTTAATATGTGATTTGATCAATGATCATCGAAGTTTGATTGACGTTTACAGGATAGAAGGAAAAAAAAAACAAAAAAACAAGGAAGCCGAAGCGGCATTCCTTGTCCAACACGCTTGCAGTTTGACAGGCACTCAACAAGCAGTGAAATGGTCCTAATTTGACAAAATAATGGCCCCAGAATGTCTTCATTCACTCATCATCATCATAGTCTCCGAAAACATCGAACTCTTTTTAGATGTTCTCACTTCTCACACCCCTATTTCATTATAAGAAAGTTGGAAACTCTCTCGATACCCCTCACACCCTTAATTTACGTGTTATATTATTATATCTCTTACTCCGTCTTTTTAGATTTTCACAAAATGTTGGCAAAATTTCAGCAACTATTTACCTCACGGAAGCTCCTCGTCACACTCTTATGCGTGCTCTTCTTACTCCCTTCTCTAGTTTTCGGAGAGTGCACCTGCGATACTGAGAATGAAGAGCGTGACAAGGACCAAGCTCTCAGATATAAACTTGTTGCTATTGCTTCCATACTCGTTGCTGGTGCAATTGGCGTCTCCATTCCCATTCTCGGTAAGTTTATACTGGCTTTGCGTCCCGAAACGGACATATTCTTCGTAATCAAGGCCTTTGCAACCGGTGTGATATTAGCCACCGGGTTCATCCACGTACTTCCCGATGCTTTTGAGACATTGACGTCGCCGTGTCTTAGTGAGAATCCGTGGGGAAATTTTCCGTTCACGGGGTTCGTGGCCATGGTGTCCGCGATTGGAAGCTTGATGGTTGATGCCTTTGCAACCTCGTATTACTCCCATCGCAGTAAAGTCCAACATGGGACTGGAGACGAGGAGAAGGTTGGCGGACATGATGAGGGACATGAGGGTCACATGGACGTTCATACTCATGCAACTAATGGTCATACTCATGGTTCGGTTGCTTTGTTTCAGAATTCGGAGTCGTCGGAGCTTCTTCGGCACCGAGTCATATCGCAGGTAATCTTGAATTTTGGGCATTTTTAGGTTTTAGTTCGTATTGTTGCAGATGGAGACAAAATAGTAAACGGTGAGCCATGCACCGTTTGCTTCTTTGGCTCATTAGGCACCGTTCGGTGCCTTTGTATTGTTAGGCACCTCCCCAAGAATCATGTAGCAAATTGCTGCAACGTAGTGATCTGCTCTCCTATAAATAGGAGAGCTTAAGGGTGCAGACAGTGTGTGCAGCAGAGAGTGCAGACAGAGTATAGAAGAGAGAAAGAAGAGAGCAAGAGAGTGGGTGAGCAGAGAAAATTTTTTTGTAAAAATTATTTTCATAGTGAAATTACAGCATCTGTGGACGTAGGCAATTGCCGAACCACGTTAAATTTCGTCCCTCCTTTATTTAGAATCGTCTCTGTGTCAGAACAGCTCCCAACAACTGGTATCAGAGCACTGGTTCGAGCTGTCCGAAAATTCAAGTTGTTCAAAATCAATTTTTGACAACTCCACGGTGTTCCTCGCATCGAGACGAATCCGTTGCCGCAAACGGAATCGAAAACGGAGGTCGGACGAGGCTACACGCGCCCCTAGAAGATCGGCGCATGCATCTGCTGCAACCCACGCGCCCCATGCGCTCCGGAGGTTGAAGACGCGTGCACCACATGCGCCCACGCGCCCCCACGCGCGCCAGAGGTTGAAGACGCGTGAAGGACACCCTCCCACGCGCCCCCACGCGCCCTAGAGAGGTTCGGCGCGTGTGTCACACGCGCCTCACTCTCCCCCACGCGCCACAGTACTGTGCAGCGCGTGTATCTCACGCGCCAGACAGATCAGAACCGTCCATTTTTCAGATCTGTTTTTGACTAGATCTAAGCCATTCGAAGTCCGATTTCGACGATCAAATAGTGCTTTCCAACTATTTGGATCATTCCGGACTCATCCGTACGGTCGAAAGTTTGAGATTCGGCATCAGTACATTGGATCTGAACCATCCACGTGTTGCAGATCATTTTGGGCTAGATCACGCCAGTTGGAGTTCCATCACGACGATCAAATAGTGCTGACAAACTATTTGGATCATTCCGGACTCATTTCCAGCTAATTCGAGTGTTTCGAACGCAACGGTGATCTTTGTTTGTTTGAATTTGAACTCATTTATAAAGTTATGGCTGTAGAAGAAGCTAAAGGTGTTGGTATCGAGAAATTTGACGGTACAGACTTTGCCTACTGGAGAATGCAGATAGAGGATTATCTCTATGGGAAGAAACTACATCTTCCACTCCTAGGAAGAAAGCCAGATGACATGAGCAATGAAGATTGGAGTTTCCTTGATAGACAAGTGTTGGGAGTCATTAGACTAACACTGTCAAGATCAGTTGCACACAATGTGGGAAAGGAGAAGACCACGGCGGATTTGATGAAAGCTCTATCGGACATATACGAGCAGCCATCAGCCAATAACAAAGTGCATTTGATGTACAAGCTATTCTACTTGAGAATGGCAGAAGGAACTCTAGTTATTCAGCATCTAAATGAGTTCAACACCATCATCAATCAATTAGCTTCAGTGGGGATTGAATTTGATGATGAAGTACGTGCACTGATTGCTCTAGCTCAATTGCCAAAGAGCTGGGAGGCCATGAGAACAGTTGTCAGCAATTCTTATGGCAAAACAAAGATGAAGTATCAAGATATCCGGGACCATATTCTTAGCGAGGAAGTTCGCAGAAGAGATACAGGAGAAGCATCAACTTCCAGTTCTACTTTAAACCTCGAGACGAGAGGTAGAGGAGCTAGTAGAAGTTCAAATCGGGGCAGATCGAAGTCCCGAAGAGGCAGAAGTAAATCTAGATCCGGAAAACAAGTACAGTGCTGGAATTGTGGCAAGATTGGCCACTTCAAAAATAATTGCAAGGAAGCAAAGAAGAAGAATGAGCATGACTCTATTAATGCCACAACAGAAGATCTCCAAGATGCCTTACTTCTTTCAGTTGACAACCAAATTGAATCTTGGGTGTTAGATTCAGGAGCCTCGTTCCACACTACAGCAGATCGAGAAATCATGCAGAATTATGTCACTGGTGATTTCGGGAAGGTGTACTTAGCAGATGGTGAAGCGTTGGAAATCGAAGGCATGGGAGATGTACCAATCAATCTGCTCAATGGAAGTGCATGGTTGCTACAGAAGGTGCGACATGTTCCCAAGCTCATGAGGAACCTGATTTCTGTAGGACAACTTGATGCTGATGGGCATTCGGTACTATTTACCGGTGGCACATGGAAGATAACAAAAGGAGCTATGGTAGTAGCTCGAGGCACAAAAACAGGTACTCTATACATGACTTCAAGTATTAGAGATACTATTGCAATTGCTAATGCAAATGTCAACCTATGGCATCAAAGGCTTGGTCATATGAGTGAGAAATGAATGAAAGTACTATTATCCAAGGGGAAGTTACCAAAGTTGGAATCAACTGATTTTGACATGTGTGAAGGTTGCATTTTTGGGAAGTAGAAAAAGGTTAGTTTCCTGAAAAATTGTAGAACTCCAAAATCTACAAAGTTGGAGTTGGTACACACAGATTTGTGGGGGCCATCCCCAGTCGCTTCTCTTGGAGGATCACGGTACTATGTTTCCTTTATTGATGACTCAAGCAGGAAAGTATGGGTTTATTTTTTGAAAAATAAATCTGACACATTTGATACTTTCAAGAAGTGGAGAGCCATGGTTGAAAATGAAATAGGCTTGAAGTTAAAATGTCTGAGGTCAGACAATGGAGGAGAGTACATCGACGGAGGGTTCAAAGAATTTTGTGCTGCAAATGGGATTAGATTTCAGAAGACTATTCCCGGGACACCGCAACAGAATGGCGTAGCTGAACGCATGAACAGAACTCTCAACGAACGTGCCAGAAGCATGAGGCTGAATTCAGGATTGCCTGAATGTTTTTGGGCTGATGCAATTAACACTGCAGCCTATTTGATTAATCGGGGACCTTCAGTTCCCTTAAAGTTCGATCTACCAGAGGAAGTCTAGAGCGAAAAGAAGGTAAATCTTTCCCATTTGAAAGTTTTTGGCTGTTTATCATATGTTCACATAGATTCTACTGATCGTAACAAGTTAGAAGCCAAATCTAGAAAATGTTTTTTCATCGGTTATGGTGATGAAGAATTTGGCTATCGATTTTGGGATGATAAAAATCGCAAAATCATCAGAAGTAGAAATGTGATATTTAATGAGCAGATTCTGTACAAAGCTAAGTCACAAGCTGAATCTAAGGAACAGCCAAAGAAAACTGAGGTTGTTGACTTTGATGTTACTCGAGTCAACACTGATCAGAACGAGGATCAAGAAAATGATGATACACAGATCGAACAACGTACACCACTCACTATTACTCGAAGATCTTCAAGTACAATTAGGCCACCATAGCGGTTCTCACCATCTCTATACTACATCTTGCTAACAGATAGTGGTGAACCGGAAAGTTATGATGAAGCTCTACGAATTGAAGATTCGATCAAGTGGGAGAAAGCCATGCAAGATGAGATGGAGTCACTGATGTCAAATCAGACATGAGAGCTAACTAAACTTCCAAAAGGCAAGAAGGCTTTGCACAATAAATGGGTGTACAAAATTAAGGAAGAGCACAATGGTAGCAAGCGCTACAAAGCCAGAATGGTCGTGAAGGGGTTTCAACAAAAGGAAGGTGTCGACTACACAGACATTTTCTCTCCAGTTGTAAAATTGACAACGATCAGGCTAGTGTTGGCAATTGTAGCTGCAGAGAATCTACATCTTGAGCAGTTAGATGTGAAGACTGCATTCCTTCATGGTGATTTGGAGGAAGACATCTATATGTACCAGCCACAAGGATTCTCAATGAAGGGAAAAGAGAATCTAGTTTGCAAACTGAAGAAGAGCTTGTATGGCCTAAAACAAGCTCCACGACAATGGTACCGGAAGTTTGACAACTTCATGTGCAGTAATGGATTTACAGGACTGTAGGCCAACCATTGTTGCTATATGAAGAACTTTGACAACTCTTATATTATCCTACTGTTATATGTGGATGATATGCTCGTTGTAGGGTCAAGTATCGAGGAAATCAATGAACTGAAGAAGCAATTGTCAAAGCGGTTTGAGATGAAGGATTTGGGTGCTGCAAAACAAATCCTTGGTATGAAAATTATTAGAGACAGGTCTAATGATACTCTCAAGCTCTCCCAGGAGGAGTATGTAAAGAAGGTGCTCAGAAGATTTAACATGGACAAGGCGAAACCAGTGAGCACACCCTTAGCTAGTCACTTTCGACTAAGGATCAGTCGCCAAAGACGGAGGAAGAGCAAGAATGCATGGATAGAATACCCTATGCATCTGCTATTGGTAGTCTTATGTACGCCATGGTCTGTACAAGGCCAGATATTGCACAAGCAGTGGGAGCTGTGAGCAGATACACGAGTAATCCAGGAAAGCAGCATTGGGAAGCAGTCAAGTGGATTTTAAGATATCTACAAGGCTCTTCAGATACATCACTATGCTTTACAAAAGCAGGTTTAAAACTACAGGGATATGTAGATGCTGATTTAGCAGGTGACGTTGACAACAGAAAAAGTACTACTGGATTTGTGTATACGCTGGGTGATACAGCTGTATCGTGGGCTTCTAAGTTACAGAAGATTATTGCTGTCTCAACTACAGAAGCGGAATACGTTGCTATAACTGAAGCAGGGAAGGAAATGGTTTGGTTGCAGTCATTCTTGGAGGAATTGGGAAAGAAGAATGAAAAAGGCATTATGCACAGTGATAGTCAGAGTGCTATTTTTCTTGCAAAGAATCCAGCCTTTCATTCCAGAACAAAACACATACAGTTGCGATACCATTTTATCCGATCTCTTCTCGATAGTGGACAACTGATACTTGAGAAGATTCGAGGAACAGAGAACCCAGCAAACATGTTCACAAAAGTAGTTACTGCTGACAAACTGAAGCTGTGTATAGCTTCAGTTGGACTTCGTACTTAAAGGCATGACTTGAAGTTGCTGTGATAGTTGCTATGAAGATATGTAGACTCATTTGTCTCCAAGTGGGAGATTGTTGCAGATGGAGACAAAATAGTAAACGGTGAGCCATGCACCGTTTGCTTCTTTGGTTCATTAGTGTATTGTTAGGCACCTCCCCAAGAATCATGCAGCAAATTGCTGCAATATAGTGATCTGCTCTCCTATAAATAGGAGAGCTTAAGGGTGCAGACAGTGTGTGCAGCAGAGAGTGCAGACAGAGTGTAGAAGAGAGAAAGAAGAGAGCAAGAGAGTGGGTGAGCAGAGAAAATTTTTCTGTAAAAATTATTTTCATAGTGAAATTACAGCATTTGTAGACGTAGGCAATTATCGAACCACGTTAAATTTCGTCCCTCCTTTATTTAGAATCGTCTCTGTGTCAAAACAGCTCCCAACACGTATAAGCACGTTGAAGATTCCAACAAAACAAGTTACCTTTTCTTTCTTGGTTAATTTCCATTCTATTTACAATCAAGTAATGGTAAATTATTGATTTTCGTTATGGATTTTATTTTCTTAATTATTTTTTGGCATGAAGAATTTGGAGTAATTTGCTTATTGTTTTGACTAAAACTAATATAGGTATCGGAGTTGGGAATTGTGGTTCATTCAGTCATAATAGGTATTTCCTTAGGTGCTTCTGAAACTCCCAAGACGATAAAGCCACTTGTAGCTGCTTTAACCTTCCATCAATTTTTTGAGGGCATGGGACTTGGTGGATGCATCTCTCAGGTAACATCTCCATTTGCAGTTATATAAAATTCAATGTATTTCTGGTGGATATGCCTTCATTTTGTGTTGACTGACTCTTCATCCAATAAGTTTGGTTTGTCAGAGTTGATCTTGACTAATATTTTGGAAGGAAGTATATATTTTCCAAGCATGTCTGACTTTAAGCTTGTCGCGATTCTTTCTAACTTTGATAGGACAAGTAAACATGCTTAAGACTCGTCGGTTGCTTGTGTCCTGTTTTATCCATAACTATGAAGAAAATTTCGTAAGTCAATGTTTCGGATTCTGTTTCGAATCTATTGTTGTACAATAAAAGGAGAATACGTTACAATAAAATAGTGAAACCAAAAGGATCGAGAGACAGTTCAACTCCATTAGTTGTTCTCTTGTTTATCTTCTGTATATAATTTGGCTTTATATAGTTGCTTCATTATCTGCGTATTGAATTGTTTTACGACTGCCGTTAGATGGAATCCTGAAACAAAACTTTTAACATCCCTTTTTTCACTCTGCATTTTTAGGCAAAATTCAAGAGCCGAGCTATTGCAATTATGGTGGTATTCTACTCTCTTACTACACCAGTTGGGATTGCAATCGGAACAGGAATATCTAATGTCTATGATGACAACAGTCCGACTGCCCTGATTGTTGAAGGTATTTTTAATGCAGCATCGGCTGGGATCTTAATCTACATGGCTCTTGTGGATCTTCTTGCAGCTGATTTTATGAGTCCAAGGATGCAAAGCAAATTGAGCCTTCAAATAATTGTAAATATATCTCTTCTTCTTGGGGCTGGTTGTATGTCTCTCCTGGCCAAATGGGCTTGAATATTTTGTGATGAAGTGCTCTCTCATTCAGCCTCTTTTTCCTGCTTTGCATCCCCCCATAGCCACATGGCATATAGTTCAATTGGAAAGTTTTATCAATAAGATTATACTGATTGCTTTGCTCCATCAATTTCTCCTCAACGTAAGTTAAAAATTTAACAGAATGCATTGTTCATGCGTCGAGTGCCTGTGAAAATGAAGCTAAAAATAATGAGAAATTGCTAATATGTTGGGTTAAAAATTACCCCAAATGTACCATAGGAAGAACTATTTCCATTACAGGCGGCTAGTAATGGAAAACAAAAATTTTTTAAATCCGACATTAACTTGGTAGCCTGTCGTTCTAGGATTTCAGTCCTGATGGCCATGAAGGGCCACATGGACATTAGATTAATTAGCACCCCAAAACAATAGGTAATCAATACTGAAAGGAAACAACCATATGGATACAAATATCACCAAAAAGTTGGTAGACTACAGTACAGAGACAACGGGGATGAAAAGCAGACAACCATCCCTCGTGCGCAGTTACTTGTTTATATAATAGAGTTCAATAAATTTGGTTGTATCTTTCATACATACATCACAAACGATTAAGAAAATTCTTCCTGAGAACCATACAGATCACAAAGAACTAGTCGGGAAGTACTTGGGCAAGTTGTAAAATTTGACAACGTATTCAGAATGCTGAGTGAATTTCCTGCAGTTGAAACTTGAAAGGGTCTCTTGCATTGGAATATATTGGAAGAGGCCGAGGGATAGAGATCTTTAGATCCATCAAATGGAGTGATTGGTTGCTTATAGTTTCCCCCAACAGCCCCGAATTGACTATGACAAGACGTCAGTCCTTTGGCAAAGACAAGTAACGACCAACACGAAAGTGCTCATCTCTCAAGCAACAAGCTTGACCCGGCGTCTGAGATGTATAGATGTAAAAAAATATTTTTCTTCTTAGCGTCTCTCTACAGCGTTTACCTGACTTTATAGGTCTGGTTTGTTGAAAATTATCGCTATCTCATTTAATTATTATAATTCTTTTTAAACTTTCGAAAAAAATATAATAAATAATTTACTTTTTTTAATTTTAAAATAAAAATTATATTCTAACAATATTTTATTCAACTTTCAACTTTTATCTCATCTCGACTCACTATCCAAATCTTCCCTACAACATTCATGCCTCATGACTGAAACCCACAATCAAAACCAATAATTCATTCCAACAAAATGAGTTGTCACAGATACTCTAATTTATATGTACCAATTCAACATCCTGGCATTGCAAATTGTAAAGCAATTGTCTGGACCCAATTTGAACTCAACATACCGCATTTTTTCAAAGAACAAATCTTTACTATTATCCTTCGGAACACCTCTTGTTTTAACAATCCAAGGAAAGTCCAAATTATACATGGACTTGTACTTCAAAATGATTAGTCAATGCTACAATTGGTGTCCCTTAGAATCATTGTAAAGAACTATAACTTCTTTCTCTCAAGTAATGTGGGATCTCATTTACCACCTTCCATACTCAATCGGAGGTGTTACACTTGTAGTCTGAGACTCGCAAAGAAAAAAGCCTAGGATTGTCCCAAAATGACATCAAAAGGACATCTCAAGGTCACAGCAGCATTACCTGAATGAGAGCACAAGAGAACAAATTTTAGAAATTTCCTGTTTTGTGTGCAGAACAAAGTAAAAGGATCAGATTGAGGAAATTACAAAACCATCAAGCCAAATTCATTACAACATACAAGAAGATGACGTTGACTACTTCATCATCAAGGATGAAATCCCCCACCATACAAAGTAAGATAAAATAAAGACAACAAAGGAAGGGAAACCAGATTTGAGTAGATATGCATATCACACATTACTTTTGTTAAAGGTGGCAATGGTGCTAAATCCCACATTGGCTACTTACTAGGTGAATCTGAACCATATAAATGATCTAGGACAATTTCAAATTGATTAGTCATTTAGGAGTTATAGCTTATATGTGGCTACTGCTTTTCCTGGATCGCTGCATAATGGCATCAGATCCACTAGTAAGGCCTGGAGCACTGTGTTACATGGTCTTGACTAGGATGTCAGAAATTTAAAAGGGGGAGTTTATACACCACATTCCCTCATTGGTAATAGAGATAGCCCACATTATCTACCTGATAGGAGAAATTAGGCCTAATTAGTGATTCTACAGAAGTTTTACATAGACTAGTCTTTTGGAGTTATATTTAAAATAAACTAAGTACATAGCATATCAGAGAAGAGATGTCTTGAAATGCAAAGGATATCGAGAAAAACTGCATTGATATGGCCATGCACCTTTACCTAGAAGCCTTCCTGCTACTTTGCGAAGGACAATGCCAAGCTGCAACAGCAGATGCAGACAGGGTTTTGAGAATAACTTGAACCTCCTAGGGGTCGGCTCAAGTGGTAAAGGCCTTGGACTTGGGAGTATGCAACCCCAAGGCCTATGATTCAAATCCCCTTGGGTGCAAACAATCTCTAGGAGCTATTGGACTGGGGGATTTTTTCTTGAATTACCTGAGATGCACTTGCGGTAAACTTCATGGCGAGAACTTGTGCCCCCCCGGATTTATTTGGGATGCTATTCCCGGACACCCAGTGCCAATAAAAGACAAATCTTCTGTTGTCTCTGATTTTCAGACTAGTAAGTGTCTTTTCTTTTCATTAAAAGATCAATCTTAAATTTTCCTGCTATGAGACTATATTTTTGTTATTTTTTTGGAAATTTATTTTCGATAAATTAGGCATTTTTATTATGTTGGGTCCCTTTACCGGGAACAGTTACGAAAGTACATAACACTCCTAACCTATGGGAATGGGGTGTTACAGTGACTTACCTTGGTAAATTCCTTTTAGTTGAAATTGAAGTAGTTTATCCAGCCAACAGAATTTAGTCCTCACTGCTATCAACAAGCACAACCTCTATCAACAAGGCATGAGCAGTACCCTAGGACAATCTGCTTCAGATCATATGCAAACATGGCTCAGCAAACCAGCAGAGTTCCAACTCCATCACAGTTGGACAGGCTAAATGTACCAGGAAGTTCAAATCATCATCAGCACAAACCAAATGACGCAACAGCCACTAACCAATTCAATTACCTAGCTAGCTGCCTCCAGTTAAGTAAACCACATAGCAGTCTCCATTTATATCCCAGTGATGGCAATGAATTCCGAGATCTCATCTGTATTGGAAGCAAGATAAGGCCTATACCCAGCATCTTTCATCTCCATAGCCAAAATCTTTAAAATACCATATACTGCATCACATTGAGGGTGCTTTCTATCCCTAGACACAAAGCTGTTCACAAAACCAGCAGTCTGAATCCAACTACATCCTGTCTCCTTCGTCAAACCTCTTTCCCTCATTTGTTTCCTCAATTTATCGACATCTCCCCAGTTTCCTTCCTCTGCATACATATTTGAAAGCAAAACATGGTAGCCTGTCATGCCATTTTCCCTCTCCATTTCAAGCAGCTTGTCAGCAACAAGTCTTCCCAGTTCAAAGTGATTATAAATTCTGCAAGCCCCAAGAAGTGATCCCCAAATTTCCATCACATTGCCCTCTTCACCCAATCCCTTGACAAACTCATAGGCTTCAACAACCCTTCCAACTCTCCCTAACATGTCTGCAACACAACAATAGTGCTCAGTTGAGGGCTGAATATTATATTCTTTTTCCATAGACTCGTATATTTTAAGTCCTTCGGCAACCAAACCAGCATAACTGCAAGCAGACATGACTGCTACAATGGTAATAGCATCAGGTTCAATTCCAGATCCCTGCATTGAATGAAACAAAGAGAGAGCTCTGTTGGCCATCCCATTCTGACCGTAGCCCAATATCATTGTGGTGCATGTCACAGAGTTCTTCTCAGGTATCCTAACAAACACATTTTCAGCATAGCCGACTGAACCAGATTTGGAGTACATATCAAGTAAAGCAGTTCCCACAAAGACATTTTGGTCTAGATGGTGACGAATGCAGAATCCATGAAGCTGCTTCCCCAAATCTATCCTTCCCATAGGATTACAAGCTGGGAGAACTGATGCCATTGTTACAGCATTGGGTATTATATCCTGCTCAAGCATCTGCCTAAAGACAACAAAAGCTTCTTCAATCAGACCATTTTGTGTGTACCCAGCAATCATAGCATTCCATGTAACCTGGTCTTTATCATGTGTAAAGTTTTTCTCAAACAGTAGTTGTGCAGTCCTAACTGAACCAGATTTTGCATACATATCTACCAGATAACTCTCCATTCCCTCAAATTGTATTCCATGCCTAGTAAGATAAGCATGGACCTGCTTACCAATATCCTTGTTTCTAAGATTTGATGCTGCCGAAAGAAGAGCTGTTACTGTTATGGAATCAATCGCAAGCCCTTGCTTCTGCATCTCATAGACAAGCATCAAACCTTCCTCATCAAATCCATTCTGCACAAAAGCAGAAACCATAGTGTTCCATGAAACAACATCCCTTTCTACCATATTATGAAAAATTTTGAACGAAGTCTCAACAGAGTTGCACCTTGAATACATGACAATAATTGCATTCAGTATGATGACAGGTAACACTGATAGATTTTTAAGTATAAAAGCATGTAACTGTTGAGCCAATCTCAAGAGCTGCAGCTGTGAAACTGCAGTCAAAGCTGAAAGAAAAGTTACATCGTCGAGAACAGCGTGTTCTGATTCAATGGCCTGAATAAAGAGATTGAGTCCTTCGATAGGACGGTTATTCTGAACATACCCACCAATCATAGTGTTCCAAACTTCTGTATTCCTCTCCATACAACAATCAAATATCACTTTGGCCATATCAAGGAAGCCAAGCTCAGAATACATGAATATAACTGAACTCACAACGAACAAGTCACTGACATATTCACTTCCCAACTTAAGGAGCATTCCATAAAGAGTATTTGCATTCTCAAAGTCTCCTAACTTTGAAAGAGCAGGAAACACATTTACAAAACTCACTGCACTCGGTTGTATTCCCATTTTTGTCATCGTCCTAAACAGCTTAACTGCTTCTATATATCGCTGTGTCTTTACATACCACGACATCATAGTATTCCATGCAATCACATTTCTTTTACGCATTGTATCAAACACTTTACGTACTAAATCATACCCAGACCCAATGCAATAAGAGATTTCTTCGTCGGCTGTGCTCAAACACGTGGAGTACATGTTCAGAAGTGAATTAAACACTATCCTACTGGGATTCGATTGGCACCTAATAAAATGGCAATGAACGGCTTTACCAAACTTTAAACTGCGTGTTTCGGCACAGGCTTTGAGAGTGGAAGAGTAAGTGTAAGAATCGCATTTGGTGGCTAGAGATGAATTCTTCATCTGAGTGTAGAGAAAAAGAGCTTCATACGGCATGTTGTTACAGATAAAGCCAATAATGATCGTGTTCCAGAGAACGGTGGTTGGCTTGGGAATTGTGTCTAGCAGTTGACGAGCAAGATGGGGTTGTCCTTCTTTGCAGAGTTTGCTGAGGCGGGAGCGAATGGTGGGAGTTTTTATAGGCTGTACAATTGGTTGTGAGGTTGTTGGGGAAAGGTGAGTGCTGGTCTTGGGGGTGTAAGTGGGAATGGAAAGGGTGGAGGAGAGCGGGAGAGGAAAACCAGATGTCATTGTGAGTTATTCTGCTGGCCTTTCCTCCCGGTTTCCCTGGTTGTTATCGGTGCCATTGTCTGGTTGCAACGGTTTAAATATATCTGTCACCACTATTTTTCTATATTAAATTTATGGTTGAGTAGTGACATCAGATCAATAGGAGATGAGATAAAAATTTTATATTTAAATAAAAATAAAATTGTTTGAGTTAAGGTGTTTTATTAGATTTTAAGAAATGAAGAAAAAAATAATAAAAATATTATAAATTTAAAATAGAATATTGCTACGTTCATAAAGAAATTATACCAAAATAATTCTATAAACTGACGTGATTTTATTTGATTCATTAAATATATTTTACCATAAAAATAATTTTACAATCTGAAGAATTACATCAAGTTATGACAGTTTGTGAATTACTTTTGTGTAATCTTTTTATGACCAAAGTGTTTTCTTTTAAAATATTGTTTGAATATAACTTTTAATATTATTTTTATTTTTTAAATTTGAAAAATTGTATTATTTTTTATATTTTATTTAAAATTTTAGAAAATTTATTTAGATAAAAAATTAAATATTTAAAATTAAAAATTATTTTATGTTTAAGTGATATTTATAAATAAAATTATGAAAAAATTTTGATGCAAGCCTGAACATAGCTTAAAGGACTTAGACAGCTTCAGGAATTTGAACTCCGACGTCACTCATGACAAATATTATAAATTTTCCTTCAAATCTACATGCTTCTAAATTGTATTTTTTTTGTCAATATATTAATTTTTATAATAATAATAAAAAGAAGAAGAAGAAGAATGTTTGAGTTTTAATAGTTACTAATATTATAAATTTAATACGGGACGAGTAGGAGGACATGTTTCGAGCAATATCATTATGGGCCTATGCCCTCAATCGATTGGTTTTCAATTATGTCAAATTTGTAGCGAAGTCATTAAGAAAATAAGAAAAAGTGAAAACCTATGTATAAATTGTTGTGATGAGGGTCCCTTCTTTCTCTAAGTGAAGGTAAGGGTTTTCTCTCTAAGTTTTCTCATAAACTTAGTTTTCTCTCCTCTTGGACTTGGTCTGTGGAGGTCTGGGATAAATGGTGAGTTTCTTCTTTATGTGAAGGTTTGAAATTGACAGAAGATGAACAACAAGAGGTGGTGGTCAGTAATGAGAAGGTATTGTCTTCTGTCAATAAGAATAAGCGTTGTATTATATTCTGTGTGATGTCATGTGGGGTGGAACAAGTTTTTACTTGAGTGCAAGTATGTAGCAAACAAGAAGAGAGTTCTGAAGGGGCGTCCATGGTCTTTTGATAAAAGTCTAGTTTGCATGCAGGATTGTAAAAGGCTTTAATTTTATTAAGGAGATTAACTTCCAAAAGAAACCTTTCTGGATTCAGTGTTATGATCTGCGTTTTGTAAGTATGAATCATATCACTGGCTCTAATATTGGTTCATTCTTGGAGGAGGTCCTTCATGTAGATACAGATAGTAGTGAAATTTGTTGGGGGCAGGTCTTACGAGTAAAAGTCATGGTAGACATTACCAAACCTCTGGCGAGAGGGAGATTTCTTACAATAGGTGACACAAAGCATTGGATTTCATTCAAATACAAAAGGCTTCCAAATTTTTGATATCATTGTGGTAGGATTAAACACTCTGATGGGCGTTGTGATATTTTGGAACATGGAAAAGTTACAGATGCTGGTTTTGATCAGCAGTAGGATGCTTGGTTGAGGGCAAGTACTAAGAACTCAGTAACCATTCCAGCACATGCAAGTAGACTGTCATCCCCTAGTGGGTCATCGAAGAAGGTCCAACGTGCAGAATCTGGTAGGTCTCAATGCCAGTAAGCTAATTATGGCAAGGCTCCCATTGAGGTAGAAATCATGGAAGGTGATAAGGGTCTTAATTCTAAAGAAGAAGGGGAGAAGATTTTGGATAACAGCCTTAGAAAAAATGAAGGGGTTACTAGGAAATGGAAAGTTGACTCCCGTATAATTGATTCACCAGGAGCAATTCATGTAGAAGATTTAAATGGGGTAATTGATTCTCCCATTCTCCAAGATAATGGAAGTTGATCTTGTCAATACAGCTATTCTATCCAAAAATAAAGAGCAGGTCCAACGTGGACAAGTAAGTGGTAGCAGGTTAGCAAAGACTGGAAGCAAAGGGGTGAGTCAGATAAAAACTTGGAAAAAAAGGGCCTAAATAGGCCCATCTAGTTTCAGGTTCCAACCTTTAGAGGTAGATATTGGCCTACAGTCAACAAGGTCCAAAAAAGGAAGTTAGCACTAGTTGAAGATGGTGTTGTTGTGAAGAAAGCCAAACAGACAGAAGTGTTGTTATTGGGGAAGGACATTGATATGCAGCTTCTGCCAACTGACATGAAACTCATAGCTTGGAACTGTAAAGGGCTTGGGAATCCTCGTATAATTCGAGAGCTTCACCTTCTAATGAAAGAAAAGGTCCCACAGGTTGTGTTTATTTCTGAGACTAAGTGCAACTGAGAGAGAGTAGAGAAGATCGGAAACAGATTGGGGTTAGCTCTCAGTTTTGTAGTGGAAAGTAAGGGGAAGAGTGGGGGTCTTGCAATGATGTAGTGTGAGAAAACTATTGCCTCTTTGTTTTCTTATTCGAGGCATCATATTTATTTAGAGGTCTCTACTGAGGAGGGAGGTAGCAAGTATCATGTAACTGGTTTCTATGGGGACCCTGTAGTGGAGAAAAGGAGTGCTTGTTGGGATTTGCTTGGGTTGTTGAGACCAGATAGCAATTATCCTTGGTTGTGCATAGGTGATTTTAACGAGTTACTGTCCAATGAGGAGAAGTTTGGGGCTGCTGATAGACCTTTTTTCCAAATGGAAAGGTTTAGAGAGGCCTTGGATGAGTGTGAGCTTAGTGATTTGGGATTTATTGGCTCAAGGTTCACATGGTGTAATAAAAGAGAGGGAAGGGCTTTTATCAAGGAAAGATTAGATAGGGTATTTGGGAACTCCTTTTGGCCTAGTTTATATGAAACCTTAACTATTCATGTGTTGCCAGTGTTATGTGAAATTTGTCATGGCATGTTTCGAGCAGTATCATTATGGGCCTCTCCTCTCAATCGATTGGTTTTCAATTATGTGAAATTTGTAGCAAAGTCATTAAGAAAATAAGAAATAGTGAAAACCTAGTTATAAATTGTTGTGATGATATTCCCTCGACACATGTTGGCATGTCAAACAGAACAAAATTAAAAATTTATATACATATTTAAATGATATTTAATTAAAAAGAAAATGAGAGGAGATAAACGGTAAACAGTAATCCCTTGCACAAGAAAAGGCTTGAAGGGTAATTGAAGTCCATGTGGAAAGCAAAAGACATGCCGACTTTCAAGTGCGTTAAAGTTGCTGCCATCCATGTGGAAAGCAGACTGTTTCGAGGAGTAAGATCATGTGCGTTGAGTTTTATCATTATTATTTTTTGTCAAGACTCAAAAGTTAGTCAAAAAAGCAATTTAGGCTACTCTGTTTCGAAAAATAAAATAAGATCGAAGAGTTCATATTAAAATTAAAAATTAAATAAAATATTTTTAAAATATATTATTTTAATATTAAAATTTTAAAAAATTAAATTATTTATTTTATTTTATATAAAAATTTAAAAAAATTATAATAATTAAATAAAATAAAATAAGATAAAATATTTTATAAAAATGAACAAATGTTTAGAGTTCTCGAGAATGCTCTCCACACTTGTTGCTTTGTGAAAATATCTGGATGCATTCCCACTGTATAGGCCAGGTGAGCTTTCGAATCATTGACAATGCCAAGTCCAAACCACTAATTAGATAATTTAGATGGATAAAGCCGTGGTTCAGCATCAGATTGTTGGGATTGAAAGAGAGATTTGTGTCGTTTGGTTGTGTTGTGTTATTATCGTGCATTCTCTTCAAAAAAAAAAAAAAAACTATATATATATATTTGGTTTTAAACAAGGATTTTCACCTTTAATAATTCATATCACACCATATATATATACGTAAGTATGAACGCTTCACTGGCTTAGCATCTAAACCCACAACCAGTGTCTGATCAACTTCTTTAAAAAACAAGGTATTTTTATTATCTAAGGAAGATCATGTGGTGTAGGTGTTAAAGGTTTTTTTTTTTTTTCCTGAAACCAGATCTGTCGTGAGAGACTGACAACACGTTCAAAACACAGCTATGCTTGCTTGATAAGCTTGAACAATATCAATTTTCTTTTCTATATAATAATCTGCGAATATTTTCCCATCAATTGTGACCATGTGCATGTGGGTCCAACAACTCCAATATTACTATTAGGTCATGCGTGACGTCCATAAGCGGACGGGGACCCCCAAAAAATACGCTATCCCTATATTTAACAAGTATGAAATAAAGAAATAAAGTCTAACCACATAAATGTGCATAAAAAGGTGTAGATAAAGAAATATGTGTGTATATATATATATATATTCATTCCATTATTGCTCTATATATGTGTGTGTGGAGTATATAGAAGAAAGAAGAAAGGGCAGCACGACATAACAGCTGGTAATTTGGTACTGCAATATGAAGAAAGTAGAGCTTGTGTTCGTCCCGAGTCCCGGAATGGGTCATCTCGTTTCAGCTATTCAGTTTTCGAAGCGATTGCTTGATCGAGATGACCGTTTCTCAGTCACGGTTCTCAGCATCAAGCGAGGAGATGTAGCCACAACCGATGCGTACATAGAGTCGATTGCTGCTTCCGATACCCGTGTAAAATTTATCCATCTTCCTCATGTAGACTCACAACCCCAAGAAAAGCCTGTTGAGAAAGACAACACCCATCGCGTACAGAGCCAAAATGATCTTGTCAAAGAAGCTATCCTCAACCATGTGTTGCCAACTACCATTCCACTTGCAGGGTTGGTGGTTGATATGTTCAATTCCTCCATGATCGATGTGGCTCATGAGCTTGGTGTCCCGTCTTATGTGTTTTTCACAAGTAATGCTGCCTTTCTTGGCTTCATGCTCTACCTTCCAACTCGACATGACCAGGTGGGCATCCCGTTTAGAGAATCGGATCCGGATTCAGTCATCGCGAGTTATGTTAACCCAGTTCCTTCTAGTGTTTTGCCTTCGTTTGCGTTGGAAAACTCGATCGTCGTCAAAGGCCATGAGTACCTCCCCATGGTAAACCGTGGTAGAAAGTTCAAAGAGGTCGATGGGATTATTGTCAACACGTTTTACGAGCTGGAAACCCATGCGGTTGACTCATTTCTGGATGATAAAACGCCTCCAGTTTACACAGTGGGGCCGGTGATTGACCTCGAGAATAAGAATCATTCGGGAGTTAATCAGGTCAAACACGAGGAGATCATGAAGTGGCTTGATGATCAACCTCCATCATCGGTGGTGTTCCTGTGCTTTGGAAGCTGGGGGACCTTCAGTGCACCCCAGCTGAAAGAGATAGCACTTGGGCTCGAGCGGAGTGGCCACCGATTCCTGTGGTCAATACGTTTGAGAACCTCAAATGATAGGTTTGCCCCGCTTACGGATTCCCATAATCTGGAGGAGATATTGCCCCCAGGATTTCTGGAAAGAACGAGAGAAGTTGGGATGATATGTGGTTGGGCTCCACAAGTGGAGGTGCTGTCCCACAAATCCATCGGAGGGTTTGTGACACATTGCGGATGGAACTCGATCTTGGAGAGTGTGTGGTATGGTGTACCGATGGCCGCATGGCCAATGTACGCGGAACAGCAAATAAATGCATTCCAGATGGTGAGGGATCTGGGGCTGGCGGTGGACTTGAAGATGGATTACAGGCGTGATGGTGAGCTCGTGATGGCTGAGAAGATAGAGCAATCGGTGAAATGCTTGATGGAACCTGATATCGAGGCCAGGAAGAGGGTGAAAGAGATGAGCGAGAAGAGCAGAAAGGCTGTGACGGAGGGTGGATCTTCGCATTCTTCACTTGGACGGTTGATCGAGGCTCTGTTGCTGTCGCCTGTCGGCAAATAATATGGTGCCTGGGAAGTGAAAATATATATGTGGGAGCGTGTGATTCGATGAAAAATGCATGGATCTTTTCGTGTTTCAAGGGTTGAGTTTTGTTGCTTCTGTGCATCATAAATGGTGCTGTTAAAGCTATTATATACCCTAAGTTTAGCATGATAATGGATTAAACATTTTTCTTTCAAGTTTCAGTTGGATGCAGCTAACGGATCATGAAAGTCTACTGCTGGTGTTGGGATTTCGCAAGATGATCTCTGAATTCTTAGATTAAAAAAAGAAAAAATAAATAAAAGAATATGTTGATTGGGTATAATCTAGAAAATTCCTCAAATCTTATTAAGATTTTCTCGGTTCATCGGCCTTGTGTTTTTAGTTTTATATGTGGCAATTAAGATTATATGCGACTCAAAGCATAGTAAAACTCCGTACCTATCATACACATGCAAATTTTAGAGATATTTTCATTTAGATTTTAATTTCAATACTTTTATTGATAAAATCTTAATTTGTTAAAATCTTATTCATCAAAAAGGGGCCGAGAAAAAATAAATAAATAAAAAGAAAAAAAAAACCTCCATATCGTGGTGGAAAATTTTCCATTTTCGAGAGATCCCTTTATTGGCATCCGCTTCTGATGTGTTTTTCTTCTCCAATTTTTGAGATATGATTTGGGAAAAATTTGCATTTCGTCCTCCTATACGATTCCCTATTTTTAGAATTAATGTTTACACTTTTACAGATGGGAACACTGTACATCCACTTTTTCATTTTTAATTATTTTTCCCTGTCCCTCTCTCTCTTCTCCTCCCACGTCTTTGATGTCCCTCCCACCCTAGTTGCTATCGACTCTCTCTCGCACTCGTCCATCGACGTCAACCCCTCCAACATTGTTCACAATAGATAAAATTCTCATCTCACAGACTCACACAAAAGCCTCACCATAACCATTTCATTTCTCACAAACTCACACACAGAGTTCCTATATCTCATGCTGTCAGCTTTGAGACAAATTTTGTACTCAATTTCATTTGTGCTCTACCATTTTGGGTCTCTGTAACTCCATTGTTGAATGTTGAGGTAGACCTCGAAAACCCTAGCCCACTAGACCAAAATGGTTTTTGTGTATGCTTCTCTAGGGTTTCTATAATCACGAATTTTGTATAGGTTTTGAAAAAAAAATAATTTGTATAATCAGTGACCAACCCATTATGAAATATTGCTTGTTTGATATGTGCTTTGTGAAATTGATGTATTCTGCTGTTCAATCTAGCCTTGCTATTTTAGTGTGCTATGAATTTAATATGCTGCTTTGGTTCAATGTCAGTGAGCATTCCAACAACCTTCACTGCTTGTTTGATTTCTGTTTTGTGAGATTTATGTATTATGCTATTCAATCTAGATTTGTCATTTCAGTGTGCCTAGAACTTGGCATAGTAGATGCTTTGTTTAACTGTCAATGACCAACCCATACAATTCATTGCTTCATATCCTTTCTGTTTTGTGAAATTTATGTAATTTATAGAATCTAGCTTGCCATTTGATTCTTATGAAGAACATCACATGCAACTCTAATGTGTTTTGTTTCACTGTCAATTACCTTGCCATTGACATTGTACTGCTTGTTTGATTTTTGTTTTGTGTAATTGCTATGTAATTTATTCAATCTAGGTTGCCATTTCACTATATGTGTAATTTAAGATACTAATGTAGTAGTTAAAATCAATGAGCTTGCCATTTTTGAGGATCTGCTTGTGAAATTCATGTTTTGTGTACTTTCTTGGGTTTATTGAATCTAGCTCTCATGTATGATTCTATCAAGTATCAAGATTTTCACATGCTAAGGTGCTTGGATTCTCACATGAAAGTGTTTTCTATTTGGATAAATGTTTTGTAATATATTCAAGTGAGCTTGACATTATTTTCTATGTTTGGTAACTTTTTCTATTTTCATATTTAAAAGTCGTAACTTTTGTGAATTGTAAACTTTGGTAACTTTTTCTAAATTTAAAGTTCACACTCGAATAAGGAAACAATATGATCTAAAATTTTACTTATATTTGCTTCTTTGTTTTCTGTTTGGGCAAGCTGACACTTCATTTTGCTCTCCTATTGATGTGTTGGTTGGTTTCACTAGTTGTTAACTTTTTTGATCTTGTTGTTGATTTCTTATTTGCTTTTTCTCACTATCATTACTTTGTTCTTTGTAGCTTTAATTCTTGACTTAGTAGATGTTGTCGTTGGGGCAATATGTGTAATAAGGTTGTGATGATGGTTAAATTGTAATTAGATTGTGGTGATGGTTAACTTGAATATGATAAATGTGTAAAATCACAATTTCTGTGAATGGGGCTAGCTCGATATGGCAAGGTAACCCTGATGGTCATGTTTTTGTGAAACTTTCATAAAGGCAACCGTTTTGCAGCCATTCCATCCTGTGTTATGTGCTTACCTATGCCTGAATAAAAAATAAACATTTTGTGTCTCCTCTCAAAATTTCTTTTCCACTATTCTGTAATTCATGTGCTTTTTTGTAATTTCAATTGTTATGATGTGATTTAGGCATGCTGTTAAGTTCTACTGGTTGGATTAGTTTCATCTTTTTGCTATTCAGTTGTGTTTAAACCTGAAACCATGTTATTTTCATTCTTATCATCTGACTTATCCATGTTGTTTCAACCTAAAGTCTTAATTATTTTATAAGCTCCCCAGTTGTGAAGTTCTTTCCTTGGTTGGATTATTTACTTCTTTGAAATATCACAACTATGATATATCTATGCTGTGATATTTCATCTTGCTTAAGAATTTGGAGATGTTGTTCAAAAAAGGTGGATGTAAGATATCTGTTGAGGGGAAAATGAATCGATTGGAATATTCTTGTGAAAATGTGTGTAAAATAGTGTTGTAACAAGTGTTGAAGCGATATACCTTGAAAATGATTGAAGTGTGCTCATCATTGGTCAAACAGAACTCAAACAGATTGGGTCGCTCGACCCTCACTCGACACTTCGCTCGAGCCAATATTCCAGATCACTTAAAATTTAAGGTTTTGAGCGCCTCCTTTACTTGGGACTATAAATAGAACAGCTTCTCTTCTATTTAAGGTGTGAAAAATCAGAGCAAAAACCCTAAGGGCCTCCAAGAACTTTTTAGAGCAACATCTCCCCCACTTGGTTGATTCTCTCTTGGATAAATACATCTCCACCACACCACACTCAAAATCAATCTTTACATGAGTCCATTGAAGTGGACATATTCATTGGCCGGAAGAGTGCGGAGCTGCTGTTGATGTAGAGATCGAGAGGTTATCGTGGGAAGCTATAGAAAGGTCAGAATTCCAACACTACATGCGTGTAGAGATCAAGTGGGTCACTCGTGGTGTTGCAAGCCAAGTTTAGCTACTACAAAGATTTTGTGAGTGTCTCTAAATTGATTGCAACAAACTAAATTTTGTATAGTGGATTTGAGGTGGTGTCTTACACCCGGAGTAGTTTTAAATTTTGAAGACGTTTTTCAAATAAGTTTCCGCTTCGTGACCAATTTTCTGTGTTGATTATTTGTGTGATTTATTCCTTTGATTAATTGTTGCTTAACAATATTTTGAATAAACCAATAAAATTGAACTACATCTATTCACCCCCCCTCTAGGTATGGTTTTGTGTACAACCATTGGTTTTTCAATATCTATAGGCATGCTATTTAGTTTTGTGAAACTTGGTATTAAGTTTTGTGATTTAGGTATTCTACTATACTATAGGCATGTTGTTCAGTTTTGGGATTTATGTATTCTATTACACTATAGGCATGTTGTTCAATTTTGTAAAAGTTGGATTACTTTGGTATTATTACTGTTCAGTTATGATTGGGCTATGATATTTAGTTTTTTTTTCCTTTTATTAGTTCTTATTTCACTAGTTTTGATGTGAGATATCTATGATGAACATCATTTCATCTTCTTCAAACTTAAAAGCTTCTTATAGTTGGCTATTCTTCAGTTGTGTTTAAAAATCATAGTTTGTTATTTTCAAAATTATCTTGTGAATTTGAAAATGTTGTTTCAACCTAAAATCTTCATTATCTTTATAAGCTTCCCCAATTGTGAATTTCTTTGCTTGGTTGGACTATTTACTTCTTTGACTTGTTGTGATGTGATACCATTTATGTTTTGATATTTCATTCTACTTAACAATATAGATTAAGGTTGTTCAGCTGTTTAGACCAAAGTTTTGAAATCCGTTCCGGAGACCATTCCGGTCGAGGCACTGGAACGGAATATTTCGGTACCGGTACGTTTCGGTGTACCGTTTCGGGATTAATTATATATTATATATAAATATTTATATGTATATATAAACTAACAATTAATAAAATAAATACATATATATGTAAGTGTGTGATATGTATATGTGTATATATATAGAAGAATTAAAGATTTATAAAATGAATATATATTGAAAAAAATCATAAACTTGAGTTAAGACACAAAAATAAAGGAAAAAAATTAAAGAATAGACAGATTATTAAAAGTAACAATACTTCTAGTGCACGGAAAGAGGTATTTGAATTCTAAAAGTACAATTTTATTCATTATTTTTCAACTTATTTACAAGAGAGTTTTTTTTTTTTTTTGGGACCGGAATTACTATTCCGGCCGGAATTACTATTCCGGCCGGAATTGACCGGAACGGCCGGAATTTGACTGGAACGGCCAGAATTTGACCCGGAACGGAATAGACACCTATCCGGTTCCGGTCACTGTTCCGGCACGAAAAATTCCGGCCATTCCGGCCGGAACGGAACGGTTTTTAAAACCTTGGTTTAGACATGCTCGAAAATATATTTTTTCGTTAGATGCTTTTCTTCTTTAGTTTGATTTTGGCTGTATATCCCCCTCGATTGTGATGATAACAAAATTGAGTGAGAACATAGAAAATTTGTGACATACTCCATGGCAGGGCAACCCGGATGACCAATCACTACTGACAACCAATTGTTGCAGCCATGGAAGATGTTGTCACTTCCTATGTGTTACCCCTTTTCCTGAGCCACTTTCTGTGATTAATGGTTTGGGTATGTTTGGGGATTTGGTAAGAGAAACCTAAGTGTTGACAATGGAAATGAGCAAAAACTCCATGGCAGGGTAACTCAGATGGCCAATGAAAATTAATAAGCAATTGTTGTAGCCATTGAGGACATTGCCAGCCAATCAAGGTTTTGTGAATTATAGTAAAAAGCTTTGGAATTTAATTTATACTAAAGATAATAACTATGCTCACTACTTTTGTATAAACTGGAAGCAAAACAAAAGACAACACTACCCAATGCTTGGGTCACTTAATATCACTAGCAATATCTCATGCTCAGCAAACTATCATCAAAATGAATACCCACTATGTTATTGTGATATTAAAGCATATCAAAGAATTGCTCATACGGAGGATAATGAGGGTCGTCAATTTTTCGGATGCCAAAATTATGAGGTACTTTTCATTTGTTGGTAGTCTTATTTGCTGATATGTGTTGGTACTGTTCTGCTTACAGATTTCAGTACTGGTCAATTTTGCAGGTTGGGTAACCTTGTAGGTTTTTCTGTTGGTATGATCCAGAAATATGAGTATATGGCTAAAAGACAATTAATCGATTAGAAATTACACTTCAAAATATATAATCATGAATGGATATCCAAAACCAGTCGACATCAACTAGAAATTGTTTCTAAGAGGCGTAAGAGAAAACTGGAGAAAACTAGTGTCATTATAACAATTTCGATGTCGTAGTTATTTGTTTTGACAATTTATTTTGGAAATTTCTGAGCTATCTTATTACGACATGTAGTAAACCTTTGAGGCTAGTGTATGGCCAATTTCAGTACTTGTAATTATAATATAGTTTTATTGTTCGCACATATAATTTGTGTTTTGGGGCTGATGTATGGAAAACAGTAGTACTTATATGTAGAATTGAGAAAATATTCAATCTAGTACCCATTCTCTTTTCATTAACTATTTCAGTTATTGAGAATGAATACGCAGTTTATTAAGTGTGTAATTTATCTTAACGTGTGAAAAAATAATATTTATCTATTTGTCTCATTCAGATATATGTAATGCTTAAATCATTTCGATCACAATTAGGTCTGGGTAAAAATCATAATCTTACTTTTTATTTATCCGTTGCAAATAAAATACTGTTGGAAAATGCGAATATGTATTATTTATGAAACCATAATAATTTCAAAACTATTCTTGTACTCGAGATAAAAAGTCAGTTGTGTTTTAAATTTATGTACAAGGTGATATTGCTCAACATAAGGGAAAAGACAAAATAGTAAATAGTTAAGATTGTAAATGAAAGTGAGGGAAAAAATAATAAAGAAATAATAGAGAAAGATTATTATTATTTTTTTATAAGTACAAAAATAATCTTTAACATCATAACAGATTACATATAAGTTTTGTCAAGCCAAATAGCCTGTACAACACACATTGGAACATCTTCCCACAATATCTCAATATCTTCAACCTTCCAAGCGTAGCATGCAAGTTGATGAGTAGCCTCATTTTCCTTTCTTGGTACATGTTGAACCTTAAACTCAATAAAGAGATATGACATATTCTTCACTTATGTCAACAGATTCACAAGACTTGGAAAAAGAAACACCCATCTTGTAGAGCCCTTCCCATAAACATGCTATCACTTTCAAAAATTAATTTTGAAAATTCCAAATAGGCACAAAATTGTAAACCTCTAAACATTGCAAGTAGCTCAATGGTGTCAGGATCAAACACTTTGTTCTCTACTGTACTAGTAGCTATCACTACTTTACCATTCTCATCTCTTAGAATAGCTCCCACTCCAACCTTATAGAGATAAAAAAAACATTGCACCATCCACATTGAGTTTAAAATAACCAGTAGGTGGGGGTCTCCAATAGCATATTTTCTCTACTTTTGAAGTTGGGAATAATGTCGAATCCCTGTGAACTTTTTGCAAAGTAAGAGCACGATCTATATCTTGTGTGGGTTCCAAATAGAGATGCTCAACTACCTTATTTCTCTTGTGCCATTAAGCCCAAGCTATCAAGAAGAAAGTAGTGAAATCACTTATATCTCCCTTATTCAGTAAGAGCAAGGCTATATTCTTGATAGACATATCATCTTCCAGATACGTCATAGCAGAAATATGGTTATACCAAGCCTCTCTAATAGCATGACAATAAATTAAAGCATGTTTGAGATCTTCTAAACTATGTTGGTAAAACACACATGTAGGTTCAACCTCCACTCTCTTTTGCCTCATATTTGCTTTTGTCGGAAGCCCTTCCCTAAAAGCTCTCCATGCAAATATTTTGATTTTGTTTGGAATCTTCATCCTCCAATTCTCTTTCCATAGCTTCATCATGAGCATTTGAGCTCTCACCTTTATCTCGTCGAAATTATTCTGAAGAATCTATAAGCATTTTTAACACTAAAGTTTCCATTCTTTTCATCTTTCCATATCCATGTATCTGCATGCTTTCCAGGACAAATACCTATTTCTAGAATATCAGCAACCACCATTGGATTGAATAGAGTTCTAACTTTCTCTACATTCTACCACCTCAAATTTATGTCAATAAGGAATGCCATTCTTTCTTCACCATTGTTCTCCACAGGCATTCTCATCTCCTTGTATAGAGCTTGGTGCCTAGGAATCCATACATCTTCCCATATTTTTACTAATGATCCATTCCCAATTCGCCGTTGACAACCTTGAAATAATAAATGCTTTGCTTCCCAAATTCCTCTCCTTGCATATGATGGATTAGTGCCTATTCTTGATTCAAAAAAACTGATATTTGAAAAGTACCTTGCTTTGTAGATTTGATGTAGCATAGTATCTTCTTGTTGTAAAATTCTCCAGTCTTGTTTTTTCAAAAGAGTAGTGTTAAAAGTTCTCAAATCTCGAACATCCAAACCATCTCTGAGCTTTGATTCACACATGTGCTCCTAACTAATCCAGTGATTTTTTCTCTCATTTGCTTTCTGACCCTACCAAAAGCGAGCCTTCATATTTTTCAACTCAGTAGATAGGCTTATAGGTAACTTGAAGCAACTCATTGTATAAGTTAGAATAGCTAAAGCCATTGCCTTAATAAGAACTTCCCTATCTCCTTGAGACAAGAGCTTCTCCTACTAGCACTGTAACTTTCTCCAAACTTTCTGTTCAATCTCTACAGAAGCTTGTGTTTTTTATCTACCAACAGCAGGTGGTAACCCAAGGTATTTTTCATACTGCTGAATGGTACTCCACCCCACATAGCCACAATATCACTTTTAATTGCCTTTGTAACATTTCTACTAAAAACCATAACAATCTTCTCCTTATCAATTTTCTGGCATGAGGCTAATTCGTAACTTTTTTAACAAGAAATAAGATGTATGAGATTTTTGAAAGATTAGTAAAATTTAAGTTAAAATTTTAGAAATGGTGTGTTTTAGCTAAAATTTAAGAAAATTTATAGGGGATGTGATGTTAAGGCACACTAACGGTGGATGTAATGAAAGTTACCGATTCATTTTGTGGTTGGTTCAAGTCAAGTAATTAAAAATCTTTAAAAAAATATTTTTTAGCAAGAATCATAAATTCTATTTGCCACAAATTTCCAACATCAGACCGTCTGTTGTCCAGATGGTGAAGCTGGAGAAGAAGCAAATGACACCAAATTTTAGGGGTGAAAAAAAGAACCGATGAACCAGTAAACTGGATTAGATTGGTTTGGTACCGGTTTCATTTTTCTCAAAACAAGTCAAAATCGATCCAGGTTTAATTTTTCTTCTTCTAACACCGAACCAAAATGGACTAGACCAGTTCATATATATATATATGTATATATATTTTAATTTTTTATATTATATAAAATATATGTAATATACATAATTATATATAAAATAATTTTTTATTATTATATGATCAATTACTAATTAATATAATATTAAATTTTAAAATCCTATATCACTATAATCTATTGTATTAATAGTTATATTAATACTATATCACTATATATTATAATATACTATAATATATCACTATATTATATATTATAACATATCACTATAGTCTATAATATAATTATAATATATATTATAATATACTACAATATATTATCACTATATCATTATAGACTATAATATATCGAAAAAATTAGACCGAACCGGACCGGAACCATTAAAATCGAAAGTATTGGTTTAAGGGTGTAATCAGTGCGGTATCAATTATTCAAATCCAGAAATCGATATATACCAGTTCAATTTTAAAATATGTCCAAAATCAGATTGAATCAGACTGATTATACCCCACCAAATTTAGTAAAAAAGTAGAAGCTCTGAAAGTTGAAAACAAGATCTAGGAACATAGCACCAATGTTTTAAATATCGTATCGGTCAAGGCACTGGAACGAAATATTTTGATACTGGTACCATTTCGGGATAGTCGATATATGAATAAATTATATATATAAATATATATTAATTATATTAAAAAATAATAGTCTATATATGAATAAATTATATATAAATACATATATATATAAATTATAAATAGTCTGGTGTAAATTGGAGATAAAAAATGAGCTTGTAGTTTGAAAAAAAAAAGTAAAGGCTGAAATACCGGCAAATACGTATGCCGATATGACCGGTCTTGGTCGATATTTAGATCGGCAAGAAATAGATAAAATTTCTGTATCGGACCAGTGGGTGGTACGACATGTACCAGCCGATACGGTACGAAATTTAAAACATTGCATAGCACGGCTTGAAACTAAAGTTGTATGCTAATTTCCCCTATTTTTATTTTATAAAAAGCGGGTTATTCTACTGTCTGAATAGCATTGCTTCATTTGACCGTTAGTTATTTTTTTATATATTTAAATATTTTTAAAAATAAAAAAATAAACCAATACACTCAAAATTATTTCTTTTATTAATTGTCCTGACCTGCACGACGATTGTGGTCCAACCAAATTGCACAGAAAGTGAACAAGCTGGCAAGGATTTCAAAACGATAGATATTGAAAACGTGTTCAGTTTTGTTACCTCATATTTGTATTTTGGGGAAATCTAGGTCTGATCAAATTAATCTGACATGTTCGTTTGACGAGATGATGACAATTAACAGCGAATAGATTCACAGAAAACGTACAAAATAACGCTTAAAAACGGGAGCAACCCTGAGCGGTTACCGTAGTTGATATTACAGTATAATTCTCCTGATTTATAAATCATATTTGTAACTTCATTTCATTTACTGAATAAATGTAATAAAGTATATTTTTATAAAAATAGAAAAAAAAACCGGAGCAACCTATAGAAGAATAAAGTAAGGGAAGAATATGTGTTTTGTTATTTGTATATAAAGTCGTATTAATTTATATATTAATATTAATTTTTTTATATTTTAAATTTAAATTAATATTACTTTTAATAAAATTTGTTTATTGACCAATTATATTATATTAATACATGAATTAATGCGTAGTTATCGTTACAACTAAATTTTTCTTAACAATATATAGAAGCCGGCGTCTCGTCATAGACTCATAACCACTTCAGCTCTAGTACAAGATGAAGAGAGCAGATCTTGTGTTCATACCTACCCCGGGAATGGGTCACCTCGCATCCACCCTTGCGTTTGCAAAGCATTTGCTTGATAGAGATGACCGTTTCTCCATCACGGTTCTCGTCATGAACGCAGCATTTGCACCCACCGACCATAGCCTTGTACAGTCGATCGCTGCCTCCGACACCCGTGTGAGATTCATTCATCTTCCTCAAGTAGATCCTCCCCCAAAAGAGCTTTTCTTTAAGTCTGTTGAGAAATTCATCACCGAGTACGTAGAGAGCTACAGAAGTCATGTCAAAGAAGCTATCATCAACCATGTGTTATCCGCTTCGCTTCCACTTGCCGGTTTGGTGGTCGATTTGTTCTGCTCCTCCATGATTGATGTGGCTTACGAGCTTGGTGTCCCGTCTTATGTCTTCTTTACCGCTAATGCTGCATTTTTTGGCTTCATGCTCTACCTTCCAACCCGGCATGACCAGGTCGGCATTGAGTTTAGGGAAACAGATCCCGAGTCAGCCATTCCGAGTTATGTCAACCCACTTCCTCCTGGTGCTTTGCCTTCATTGGCGCTAAACAAGGAAGGTGGGTACATCTCCTTTGTAAACCATGGTAGAAAGTACAAAGAGGCCGATGGTATTATTATCAACACGTTTTCTGAGCTGGAATCTCATGCGGTAAGCTCTTTTTTTAACGATGGAATACCTCCGGTTTACACAGTGGGACCGATGATTGACCTCAATGGTAAGACGCCTTCGGGGAATAATCAGGCTAAGCATGAGATAATGAAGTGGCTTGACGATCAACCTCCATCATCAGTGGTTTTCTTATGCTTTGGAAGCAGGGGGAGTTTCGGAGAACCCCAGTTGAAAGAGACTGCGCTTGGGCTCGAGAGGAGTGGCCACCGATTTCTTTGGTCAGTACGTCTGCCATCTCGAGATGATGGGTTAGCCAGACCAACTGATGCCGAGAATCTCGAGGAGACCTTGCCACCCGGATTCCTTGAAAGAACCAGAGGCATTGGAATGATATGCGGATGGGCTCCACAAGTGGAGGTTCTTGCCCACAAAGCGATCGGAGGGTTTGTGTCCCATTGCGGGTGGAACTCGATCTTGGAGAGCCTGTGGCATGGTGTTCCTATTGCTACTTGGCCACTTTACGCGGAGCAGCAAACCAATGCATTCCAGATGGTAAGGGATCTGGGGTTAGCAGTGGAGTTGAAAATAAATTACAGGCTTGGTAGTGGCGTGCTTGTCATGGCCGAGGAGATCGAGAACGCAGTGAAATGCTTGATGGAAGGTGATAGCAAGGTGAGGAAGAGGGTCAAAGAGATGAGTGAAAAAAGCAGACAGGCTGTGATTGAAGGTGGATCTTCATATGCATCAATCGGTCGGTTGATTGAGGCTATGATGGCAAATGTTACAGTACCTGCGAGGAAGTAGTGATTTGCTTTATCTTTTGAGGTTTCCATGTTTGAGAGTTAGAGTGTTGCTCGCAATCAATAAAATTGAAATTAGGTCCTTTTTTTCGAAGAAATGAGTATGTATATATATATATAGTGGCACTTCAAAGCTTGATAAGTGAACCTTTTGTAGAATCAAAGTTGCCCATGGATTCAAGTCTTTAGCGTGGAATATGTTTTGACCAAATTTGGGTAATGCTTGTACGCTAAATTGCTTCTTTTGAACCTCCTTTTCTTAAGTTGCCGTATCTTTGCCAGTTGAAAGTAATTGCACATATGGTCATGGCATGTTTAAACGCAGTATGGTCATTATGAAAATAATAAAATTTATTATTAAATTTTTTTTAGGTAAATTTTATATTTATCTATTTTTTTAACATAGATTTTATAGTAACTGCAACTATTATTTCTCTCCAAACGATTCTACACATGCCCTGTCATGATCAGTACCATCAGCGTGTCCAACTCGAGAAAATCAGCTCTAAATATTCACTCCTGACTAGATGGGTAAAGCCGCAACTCGAGAAAATCAGCTCTAAATATTCACTCCTGACTAGATGGGTAAAGCCGCAGCTTACTTGTATCGGAACCGATCGTGATTGGGATTGACTTGGAAATATGTGTCAATTGTGTTGTGTTGTAAAAAGAATGTCCCAACTCCAACGATTGCATTCAAGTGAAACAACACCAAACCCGCCTCTGTCTACCCCACTTTTCTTCACTAATCCCGCCTACCAGTCTCAGTCTCACTATCTGGTCATCATCCGTCATTTCTTATTCTGGCATGGTGCACACGTCTCCATATTAAAAGGAAAAGAAAAAACCCTTCCACTTTCTTTTTTTCCAATCGGATAGATTACTCTGGTGCACTTTTTCTTTACCGGCCGAAATGGTCTCCGCTTCAGCTCCTGTGTTTCTTCATTCATATTCATGATTGAAGTAATTTGTAAAGCCAGACAAAATTTGGAACTTGAAAAAATATATATATATATATATATTGTTGTAAAATCAATAAAAAATCGAGAGAATCAAAGACAAAGAGAGAGAGGATTCGTATTTCCATATAATGAACCTAGAAATATACCCATATATATAGGGATACAAAAGTCTTAATTAACGGCTAAGACGTGGTCAATTATGACGGCTAAGGAAATGCCTTATTAAAACCTTGCCAAGTAAATACCCTGTGGGAAAAAATCAATGGCAAAGGAAAAAGAGTACAGTATTCATGTGTATCGTCAAACGCTTTAAGATTATCTCATTAAAACCTTGTAAAGGAAAACCCAGTAGGATAAAATCTTAGCAAAGAAAAGGCAGGTCCTGTTTGAGACCACGAAATGATCAATAGAGTGAAGAACAACCTCCACAGCAATTTGGGTCATGGCTTCGAGCTCAACTCATGAACACAAACATCTTTGACAGGCATAGATACGGTGGTACACCGGGAAACAACCACTAACAACGTGGGCAGCATGGTGAGAAGGAAGGTGGTGACAAGGAAGAGTCTAGGATAAGCAACAGAATGAACCAGCAGGCCTTTCTAGTAGACCTGCAAAAGAAAGTAGCAGAGGTACGCTTCGACACATCAACCTGAGGCTGCAAAGTCATCTCGGCAACAGAGGAAACCTTAAATGGTAGTAAAAGTACAAAGTTCAGTCTTAGGCCCCTCAACAGTACTCAACACGGAAGTCAACCAACAGGACCCCACGCCCCTACAACCCAAAGCATGTGGTTTATTGTCGAAGATGGACTAGGGACCAAAAGCTTCTCAGGTATTTACACAAAAATGCACCTAGACTCTGATCAAAAGGCTTTGACTCTTAATGGGAAACAAAAGGATAGGGGTAAGGCTCAAGAGGGTTAAGAGGAAAAAGGAAATGGGAAGAGAGGCTTTCTGAATAGTCACATGGACCCATTTCCTAAGATAGACACAAGCATAGAAACAACATGCCACTCATCTAGTACTGACACTAGGATGCAACCTGACATGATCCCTATTGATCCCAAAACCAGAAAGTGGAAGAGACTAGCCCGTGTGAGGAGCTCAAATAAAGTAGAAAATGAGAGGGAGCCCTGGTTGACATCTCAAGTTACTTCCTAAGAGCCGGTATCAAGAGGGGAGGAACTAGAAAAAACAATCGAGAGGAGCATGATCAAAAGAAAAAAAGGAGGCAAGATAACAAAAATGAAAGTAACACATCCATGGTAGAGGCTGGTACCCAACCTTGCCAAACCCAATGAATATCCTAGCATGGAACTGCAAAGGGTTTGGGAACTTTCGGTCATTGGATCCCTTAACCTTCTAGTTAAGGAAAAGGGCCTGACCATGATTTTTCTCATGGAAAAAAAATGTTCTAAGGAAAGACTTGAAGTGGTTCGAAACAACCTAAGGTTTGATGGCTGTCTAGCTGTAGACAGTAGGGGGAGTAGTGGGGGACTAGCTTTAATTTGGAGGACTAAAGATAATGTTACTATCTATAATTACTCGAGATGGCATATTAGTGCACATGTAACAAAAGCAAATGAGCAACCATGGCTCTTTACAGGCTTTTATGGTAACCCAGAAACAACAAAGAGACATCTAAGCTGGGAGTTTCTCAAGGCACTCAAACCTACAGACTAGACACCTTGGTTCTATTGTGGTGACTTCAACGAAATAGTCTGTCAATATGAGAAGATGGGAGGGCCTCCTCGACCCTACAAATAGATGGAATCCTTTAGAAATACTCTAGAATGGTGCTCTCTGAACTCTATCCCAACAAGAGGGCCCAGGTTCACTTGGGCAAACAACAGAAGTGCACCTCTCTTCACAAAAGAAAGGCTAGACCGAGCACTAGCTAGCCCATCATGGATGGAATACTTTAAAGATTCTTGCTGTAATGTCCTCCAAGCTCTGATGTCAGACCACTCTCCTCTACTTATCTTCATGGGATCTTATCGAGAAAATTGTCCCTCTCAAACAAAGTGTTTTAGATATGAAGAAGCATGGTCTTTAAAAGAAGAGTGTGTCAAAACTATTACAGAAGGTTTAAGAAAACCTGCACATGGGGCAAATGCCACTGAAACCATGAGAAGAAGGCTATTGAACTGTGAAACTGTTTTAAGAAAATGGAATGCTAGTGTAAACAAGAGAGCACCAAAAGAAATCAGACATAAACTAAAAAGACTAGGAGAGCTACAAGCAGAAGGCAGTGGGGATCTTGTGGAAACTGCAAAACAGCTACAAAGTGAGATTGCTCAATCCTTAGATGAGGAAGAATTGAAATGGAAACAAAGAGCCAAGCAACACTAGCTACAAAAAGGGGACAGAAACACAACTTTATTCCACATGCATGCATCTCCTAGGAGGAAAATCAACAAGATTTCTTAGATAATGGATCACAGGAACACGATGATATAAGACAAAAAGCATATTGGAGACATCTTCACTAGCTATTTTTCAGAACTCTTCACAACTTCTTTTCCAATGGGCATGGAAGAATGTATTAGGGATATGCCCCACAGAGTTACAGAGAGCATGAACGATCTGCTCCTCTAGAGATTCATAGAGGTAGAAGTCAAGAGAGTTGTCTTCCAGATGAAAGGGATGGGATCACCTGGTCCTGATGACTTCCTAGCCCTCTTCTACCAATCCAATTGGGATACCACAAGCTAGGAAGTAACAAAATTTGTGCTTAATGTCCTTAATAATGCTGGCTCTGTAGCAGGAGTATGACACTTACATAGCCTTGATCCCAAAAGTAAAAGATCCAAAAAAAAAAAAAAAATTTTGACTATAGGCCAATTAGCCTCTGTAATGTAATTTATAAAGTTGTAGCTAAGGTACTATCAAATAGGCTCAAACAAATTCTGTCTGATATTATTTCAATGAATCAAAGTGCTTTTGTAACAGGTAGAGCCATAACAGACAACATCTTGGTGGCATATGAGACTCTCCACTCCATGTCCACAAGACTGCAAGGCAAGTCAGCATACATAGCAGTAAAACTTGACATGAGCAAATCCTATGATCGAGTAGAATGGGCCTTCCTAGCCTTAGTGATGCACAAGATGGGATTTGAAAGGAAATGGATCACCTTGGTGATGAACTGCATCAACTCAGTTTCCTACTCCATCCTGCTTAATGGTGAAGTTCAAGGAGCTTTCAAGCCAACTCGTGGGCTCAGGCAAGGGGACCCCTTGTCCCTTTACCTATTTATCATATGTGCATAGGTTCTCTCAAATTTATTATCCCAGGCAGAGGTGAATGGTAGGCTCTCAAGTGTACCAATTGGGAGAGGTCCAATTAAAGTTAGTCATTTCTTCTTTGCTGATGACAGTATGCTCTTTTGTAAAGCCAACACACTCAAATGGACGAGAATGATCAGCATTCTGAGTGTATATGAGCAAGCCTTTGGATAGCAACTGAACAAAGAGAAGTCAGCAATCAATTTTAGTAGAAACACAAACATTGAGTGCAGAGCAAACATTATTCGAATTGCAGGTGTAACACTCATTGGATCTTTTGGGAAATACCTAGGATTACCTGCCATGGTGGGAAGGGCAAAGGTAGCAAGCTTCCATGGACTGATTGATAGGGTATGGGCCAAGATCAACAACTGGAAAACAAACAAACTGTCAGCTGCTGGTAAGGAAGTGCTTCTAAAGTCTATGCTGCAAGCCATCCCCACATACATCATGGGAATATTCCTTCTTCCCAAGTCTATCACCAGCAGGTTGGACCAAGTTATAAGGAAATTCTAGTGGGGTTTTAGTGATGATCAATCAAAGATAAATTGGGTCAAGTGGAGCCAAATTAGTAAAGCAAAAGATCAAGGAGGACTGAGCTTCATAAATTTTCATAGCTTTAACATTGCTCTCGTTGCCAAAAATGGGCGGAAAATCCTACAATGCTCAACCTCTCTCCCGAACATTATCCTCAAGTAGAAATACTTCCCACTTGTTTCAATGCTAGAAGCAAAAGTAGGGGCACGACCTTCACTGGCTTGGAGGAGCTTGCATGCTGGATTTGAATTACTTAAAGAAGGATTACTATAGAGGATTGGTGATGGCACACAGGTGAAGGTATGGGAGGATAGATGGCTCCCTAGACCATCCTTCCTCGCCCCATATCATAGATCCAATACCCTATCTCAAGGGATGATAGTTGCTGATTTGATTGATCCTTTACTCAGAAAATGGGATGATAGGATCCTACATGACATGTTCACACAACAGGAGGTGGATCTAATCAAGGCCATCCCCATTAGCTTGGGGAGTATGAGAGATAGATTGGTCTGGGGTGGAACACAAAATGGCATCTATTCTGTGAAAAGTGGATATCATCTCCACAGAGAGCTATCTTCAAACCTTGAAGTGGCCCCTCTACCAAAAATGTTGAGAAGGATCTATGGAAAGGGATATGGAACATGCAGGTACAAAATGGAGTCAAAATGTTCCTTTGGAGAGCTTGTAATGAAGCTCTGCCAACTTATTCTAATCTTTCCAAGAGGAAAGCAAGGAAGGACAGTAAATGCCCTATATGTGGCCTTGAAGAAGAGACCTTAGGCCATACTTTGTGGAGTTGCAGTACAGCTCGAGATGTATGGAGTCAAGCCTGCAGACCTATACAAAAGTTATCCCTTGATGGAAGGTCCCTAAAAGAACTTTGGCAACAAATGATGGGCAAGCTACAAAAGCCATTAATGGAGGAAGTGGGTTCAGTTATGAGATTAGTATGGGCAAAAAGGAATGAGTATGTGCATGGGAAGGAATTTAGACATCCAAATGCGGTGCTGCGTAAAGCAATGGATGACTTAAACTGCTACAAAACCACAAAACAAAAGAATACAAATGGAAAAGCTGATGACTCCTCTGAAAACTAGCGATGGAAACCACCCCTTGATGAGACATACAATCTGAACTGGGATGCTGCAACAAACCAATCTCTAGGTCTCACGGGTATAGGTGCAATTATCAGGGACTCTAATGGCCAAGTCCTTTGTACCCTCTGAGCAAGAAGAAGTTACAAATTGTCCCCTTTCACTGCTAAGGCTTATGCCATGATGATGGTAGTGTTATTTTGTAAAGAGGCTGGTTTCCATTTCATCATCTTTGAGGGGGACTCAATCTAAGTGGTGGAAAGAATGCAGAATTCAGTTATTAACTGGAGCCAAGGTGGCCTCATCATTGAGGATACAAAGCACCTTTTACAAGAATTTGTCGTTTGGAGCTTTAGGCACACTAAGAGGGATTCGAACATGGCAGCACACATGCTTGCCAAGAATGCCCTATTGAACGAGTGTGATCTCTATGATCTTGAGGAGATATCAATTTGTATTAGACATGTTGTTCAACTAGAGCTTTGTAACAATGTATTTAATCAATGAAAGTTTATCTTGTTTAAAAAAAAAAAAAAGGCCTACTATTGTTTCATCCTCAGGCCATTCAGTAGCCAAGCTTATCTATAAAAACAGTCCTAGTTTTGCCCTGTTAAGTTCCATATGCAACTCAAGAAAATCAGCTCTGATTAGATGAATAAAGCCATAGTTTGCTAGTATCGGAACTAATCATGATTGGGATTGACCCTGATATGCGTGGATTGAAGGAATGTCCCAACTCCAACGATTCCATTCAAGGGAACTAACACCAAACCCACTTGCATCTACCCCACTTGTGTTACTAATTCTCCTTACCAACCTTACTATTTGGTCATCATTGTCATTTCTTACCCAGGTATGATGTACATGTTTGTGTCTTTATTATTTTCCTTTTCCAAAAATGAAAAGAAAAAAAAATCGAAAAGCAAAAGATTTTGTTGGAATGGTACAATGTTACCGTCTGCACATTATTCTATAATTTGAGATGATTTATGTTTTTTTTTGGGGGGGGTATTCTTAAAGCTTTTTACATCTTTTAGATCTCATCATATACATATATTGGCTTCATCAGTATGATGGCTTCATTCGCTTGGCATCTAAATGCACATCTAGAAAGTCCGATCAAGTCCAAATAAAAACTAAGAAAATCATGCTAATTATAGTCGATAAAGACCATCTGACACTTTTAATTCCTAAGCATGCAAGACCATGTGGTGTTAAATTCCTAAAGCATTTTCCATTAAAATAATCAAGCAACTGCTAGACCAGATCTGAAATTCAAGTCAAAGACTTATCACACACAGTTAAGCTTGTTATTTTGTTAACCCTTAATTAACCTTAATTGATTCGACATGTTTCGATTGAATCAAACATAGTTTCCTTTGGTCCTCACTTTAAACAATGTTGGGGGAATCTATATAGGAAGGACACATCCTTTTCTCAGCGGGTTGGGCCCGATCCGATTGCTAGAGAGTTAAAGGCCTAGGGTCAAGAGGTCCTTGTTTAGCAAGAAGAGGACCGAGGCCAACATGAGAAAGGATGAGACAACTCTTGTCGAGGGCATGCCCCCAGCCACATCATATTGAATGATTAAATATGGGTCATGATCTCATTTCTGATAGGGAGTGCTGCATTAAATGAGACACAATGTCGCTCCCAGACACAAAGGCTCAAATTGGTCAAGAGACCCCTCAACAGGGAGTAATGCATTAAATGTGATTGGATTCCACCCCCAGACACAAATCTTCGGCATGAGTTGAGATATCCTGATAAGGGTTGTCGCATTAAAGGCAGTGGCACGCTTTCCAGCACAAGAGGAGACACCCCAAGTACAGAAGAAATGAACTCCACCAGACGAGGGAAGTACAAAAGCTCTGGTACAATTAGTACAATTCGGGGACACTCTCTCTCCAACTTCCTATCTCTCTCACTCTCAAGTATATATTAACTTAGGCATCAGTCGTGCTTCCTAGCACTCCGGTGATTGGCGGAGCACAGTGAGTTTTGAAACATGTACTTACTAGTTGGAGCTATTTGTGGGACATTCCCTTAAGAAAAACTAACATGCCTTTTGCATGGCTTCTATAACCCAATCCTAGGCAACTCGGGAACAAGAATCGACTTCAACCAACATGGAGGGTAGGTTTGCCAAGATGGAGGAGCGAATAAAAAAGATTGCATTAGAAATGGAATGCCTCTAAAGAGAGAATGAGACCCAAATGCAGAGGAACATCGGATCTAGGGAAGGTGTTGCATGAGCTAGAATGACAAAGTTGAAAGGGAGTTGTATAGCGCAGGGGGGCCATCGCTGATGAAGAGAAAATAAAAAGATGAACCTTGAGCCGCGTAGCCTCATGGGCAAGCACAAGGAGATGGCTAGGAAGATAAGAGTGTTTTTCTCAATTGATTAGTTGCTAAGTGACTCACTCAAAACTGAGTAGAACAAAGGTTATCTCAAGTGCAAGAGGATGCCATGTAATAATTAGGAATCAAAATTCCAAGATCATCTTCTAGGATAAAGTTGTTTAAAATCAAACTCGTGTAAAATATAAAAATATTCACAAAGAGGAAATCAAAGTGGTGATATGTGCAATGAGTGGAAGAGTGCAACAGAAATAAAAATGACACTTGTTGTGGACTAGATTCATATTTTTAGATTTTTGAGTGTTGAATTGAAATGTAAGAGATTAACAAATTGAAATTAACAATTAAGGAACCAACTAAGATATACAATCTTAATTAACCAGAAAACTAATTAATTATATCGAAATTATTTAAGTCCTAATTAACCCTTAATCAATCTAATATCTAATGGAACTAAGAGATTAACAAAACTAAGTCAAGAATTAAACTAGATTAAAAAATAATTGATAAAATAAGAATTGAAAAGTCCCAAAATGAAGATTTTAGGATTCATCCTTGTGTTCAAATCATAAAATATCTAAAATCAATCAATGAATACAATTGCAATCACTGTTAAATAGAAGCTTAAAAGAGCAAGAAAAACAACTAAATCAAAATTAAATATGTAGGAAATAGAATACCTAAAGCCAAATGATTCTAAAATAAAAATATAAAAAATATACTATAAATTTTAAATAAAAATTAAATAAAAAATAAAAATTGAAAAGAGCCTGCTAAATGAATAAAAATGAGATGGTAAGTAACGGACGAGACTGGATAGCGGATAGCGGCAGTTGGAACTCGGACGAGTTATTCAAAAGGCGCTGCCCTGTATGCTTTTTTTTTTTTTTTGACCTTTTTCGTCTGTTTAGTCGAACCCCGAGCAACACGAATAAAATTAAATCTGTCTTGCGTCTTGCCTCCAAAACCAAAAAAGGCGTGCGTCAGTTTCGGCCTTAAGGAGCCGTGTATGTTTGAAGTCCAGGGAAAAATAAACTGTTGCTTCGTGTGTATCAAAAAGGCCCCTTGCATACGTCAAGAGAACTAAAAAAAAAAAAAAAGAAACACGTGTTGGACCCATGCGTGTAAGAACCCAAGGCCTTGAAATGTCTAAAAGAGATAAATCAATAGGTCTATGTATTTCCCACTATTTCATTTACTTTTAATACTTTTGGTGGTCCCATGTTTCCGCTTCATTTTTTACTCAATGTTGTTGTTATATTTAGCCGTCCAAAATAAAAAGATGCCCCATACGCTGCGTCCTCCCAACAGCAATATCCATAGAAAAGCATTCATGTGCTGCGTGCTTATGTGAAAAACGAGGATTTTGGGGAAAATGCGAGAGGAGCTCCGGCTCTTATTTATAAGTATTCTAAAAACAAGAAAAGAAATAACACAAAATTAGAAATTAAAAGAAAATTAAAAAAATATATTATCAAAAATATGTTGTGTATATAAGAAAATATTGTCAAATTAAATCACAAGTTATAAAATTAAACATAAATCATGATATTAACCAATTTAAACTATTACCCAGATTTATGCTTTTTAACTATTTTTTCTTCTAAAATTAATAATAATGTAATGGCATAATTAAAATATATTAGTTCTTTTTTATAGGAAAAAAGCAACTTCATTCATAAAAACAACATTACAATGATGAATCAACCCAACCCAAATAGCTTGGGATATACATTTTAGAATAGAATCCCACCATAAAGCTATATCATCAAGATGCCATGCAAATCTAGCTAAAGCATGTGCTACACCATTAGATTCACAACCTCTGTACTGAATAGACCAATTAGGAAGTGTAGATAGAAGGGCTTTGATTTCTTGAATAAGTGTACTCCACAAGGTTGATGACCTTCCTTCATTTTTGAGTTCTTCAATTACAAGAAGTGCATCACTTTCAATTTGAAGTTCAACAATATCTAGAGGAATACACAACTGTATCCCTCTCAAAATAGCAATCAATTCTATTTCCATTTGATCAACAAGGGCATTTTCTGGTTTACTAGCAGCAAAATTCACTTGTCTCTTGTCATCACTTAATACCACACCAATACCAGATCGACATTGATCACTAAAAGTAGCTCTATTCACATTAAGCTTTAAGATTCCTGCAGGAGGTGGCTTGCATCTGCAACTGTATTTCTATTTTTTCTGTTATGCTTCATTTGCTGCATTATGCTCTTGATATAAGGTCAGAGCATGTTGAATGACTTGGTTTGGTGTCAAAATGTTGTTCTCAAACATCTTTTGGTTTCGCCTATACCATAAGTCCCAAGCCATAAAAAAAAAAAAAAACCTTCACTAACTCCCCTGCCTTTTTTCTTCTCATAACTAAATAAGCTAAATGTAAGCAGTCTACTCTAGGAGGTGAATCAGTTATGAAAGGAAGGAACTGAATCCAATTGTCTCTAATAAGAGGACAATAAAATAATGCATGATTTAAATCCTCCTCTTCTGTATGGCACCATTGGCAATTGGCATTGTCAATCACTTTTTGAGCTTTAAAATTATGCAGTGTAGGAAGAATATTTTTACATATTCTCCATGCAAAAACTCTAACTTTATGAGGTATATTTAGCTTCCATAACTTCTTCCATAAAAGATTTTGGTCTGCAGCACTTGAACATTCAGCCCTTTGTCTATCTGTATCCATAGAGAGGAAAAACTGATAAGCACTCTTGACAAAATACATTCCACTTTTCTCATGTTCCCATACAAGTGTGTCAGGTTCACTATCAGATAGCAGTCTGATACAAAGCACCTCATTAGCCTCCTTTGTTGGTGTCAAGCTTCTTGTTGTGCCTAAACTTTGACTCAAACTAATGAACTAAAAATTTAGTACAGTTTTTACCTGCAAGTATATAGGTGTTGTAGTACTTCACAGGGTCGAATCCGTAAGGATTGACTTTTGTGATAAAGAAAATAAATTCAAACAATGAAAAGAAATTACTAAAAAAAACGAGCAATCGACTGTAAAATAAAATTACTGAGATGAAGATTTGTAAAATAATTGAATCAAACTAAAATGATAAAATGAATTGATATGGAGAAAGACTAAGGTTTCGAGGATCCGTCTAATAATTTATAATATTGTTTCCGATCGATTTACTTCAATTAAATTAGAATAATGATTCTGTTTAATTGGAAGATTTAGCATTTAAGATCAAGAAAAATAGTCGCTAATGATTGAGCTTGATCGATTAAAGGATTTTATTATTGGATATTTTGATTATCTATATATCTATCTTGATTCATTGTGATTTTCGAATACAGTGAATGCTTGAGGAATCCCTGTGATATTCAAATAGATTTGTGAATGTTTTAATCATCAATCGTTCATGCTCAATCATTAGCGACTATTTTTCTTAATCTTAAATGCTAAATCTTTCAATAAATTATACATCAAAACTTTTTAGGAAGGCTCAAAAGATTTTTGAAAAATATTTTTATCATGAAAAATTTTCATTCTCTCTTTAGAAATACGAGAGTTTTCGTAAGCTTCGTTCCTAATTTCCTCTAACTCATTAAGTTGAAACTTACGAAGAGAGCTAGCATTATCCGCATCAAAATTAAATTGTTTAATCACCCAATAAGCTTTTTGTGTTCCAATTCCACATGCAATTGACACGCATTTCTAAAAATGAGTCGATATAGGGACATACCAATCGGGATTTTAAAAGCAGTACAGTATACCCAAAGTGCGTCGGTTAGTCGTAAAGACCAATCTTTGCGACTTGGGTTAACCGTCTTTTCTAAAAGATTTTTGATCTCCCGATGAGATACCCCAACTTGGCCACTTGTTTGTGGATGATAAGGGGTAGCAACCATATGAGTAATACTCTATTTTCGCATTAAGGTCTCGAAAGGCTTATTACAGAAATGTTTACCCCCATCACTGATAATGGCTTGAGGTGTTCCAGACCTTGATAAAATATTTTCTTTCAGAAATTTCAGTACAACTTTGTGATCATTGTTCTTGTATGGAACAACCTCAATCCATTTGAATACATAATCCACATCTATCAAAATGTAGAGATTGCCAAAAAAAACTGGGAAGGGTCCCATGAAATCGATGCCCCAACAATCAAATATTTCAACAACCAAGATTGGATTTAATAGCATCATATTCCGGCAGGTAATCCCTCCAATTTTTGACAACGCTCACAAGTTTTACAAAATTCATAGGTGCCCTTGAAAATGGTAGGCCAATAGAAACTACATTGCAAAATTTTAAAAGCAGTTTTCTTTCCAGAAAAATGGCCACCACATGCCCCAGAATGACAAAAAGACATCACACTTTGAAATTCGTTATTAGGAACACATCATCTAATTATCTGATCTGGGCAATATTTAAACAAATATAGATCATCTCAAAAGAATTTTCTTACCTCTACAAAAAATTTCCTCTTATCTTGTTGAGTCCAAATGTGAGGAATTTCACCTGTAGTAAGAAAATTAGCAATGTCAGCGTACTAAGGCAATTGAGATATACCAAAAAGGTACTCGTCTGGAAATGTGTTTCTAATAGGAACTGTCTCTATGAAATTTGAAAGAACAAGTCTAGACAGATGATCAGCAACAACATTCTCAACTCCTTTTCTATCTTTAATTATCAAATCAAATTCTTGCAGCAAAAAGATCCATCTAAGCAACCCGGGCTTTGCATCGTTTTTTGCTAAAAGGTACTTCAACGCAGCATGATCAGTAAAAATGATAATTTGAGATCGAATCAAATAAGAGTGAAATTTGTTAAGTGTAAAAATTACTGCAAGTAGCTCTTTTTCAGTTGTTTCATAATTCATTTGCGCACTATTTAAAGTTCTACTTGCATAATAAATAACACAAGACTTTTTATCCTTACATTAGCCCAACACAACTCCAACAGCATAATCACTAACGTCACACATAATCTGAAATGGTAAATTTCAATAAGGTGATAGCATAATTGGGGCTGAAATCAACAGACCTTTTAGGTTTGTAATAGCTAACTCACAACCATTAGTCCACACAAAAGAATTTTCTTTTGACAATAAATTGCACAAAGGTCTAGAAATTGTGCTGAAGTCTTTAATGAACCTCCTGTAAAAACCTACATGACTTAGAAAAGATCTGATATTCCTGATGTTCTTTGGGATGGGCAATTTAAAAATTAATTCAATTTTGGCCTTGTCTACTTCAAAACCTTGAGAAGAAACAATGTGACCAAGGACAATCCTTTGAGTGATCATAAAATGACACTTCACCCAGTTTAAAATCAAATTTTTTTCTTTGCATCTAATCAAAACTCTTTCCAAATGAGTCAAACATTCATCAAATGAATCACCAAAAATAGAAAAATCATCCATGAATATTTCAACGAAACGCTCTACCATGTCACTGAATATATTCATCATGCATCATTGAAATGTAGCAGGAGCATTATAAAGTCCGAATGACATCCTTCAATATGCAAAGGTACCAAATGGACATGTAAAAGTGGTCTTTTCTTGACCTTTAAGAGCAATCTCAATTTGGTTATATCCAGAATAACTATCTAGGAAACAATAGAATTTATGGTCAGCTACACGCTTAATGATTTGATCCATGAATGGTAGGGAAAAATGATCATTTCTGGTGACAGAATTTAGTTTTCTGTAGTCAATGCACATACACCAACCAATAATAACTCTAGTTAGGATCAATTCATTATCAGCATTCTTAACTACAGTCACACCGAATTTCTTGGGTACCACTTACATGGGACTTACCCATTTGCTTTTAGAAATAGGATAAATGATCCCTACATCCATAAGTTTTAACACCTTTGCTCTGACAACCTCTTTCATGTTGGAGTTCAGTCTATGCTGCATCTCTCTAGAGAGTTTAGAATTGTCCTTTAGATATATCATGTGGGTACAAATCAAAGGACTGATACCTTTGATATCAGCTATGGTCCATCCTATTGCCTCTTTGTGTTCAATAAGAACACCAATTAATTTTCTCTCCTGAATGTCATCCAATTTTGATGAAATGACCACTAGTAATGTCTCTGCTTGGCCTAAATATGCATATTTGAGATCGGCAGGTAAATGTTTCAAGTCGAGTTTTGGTGTTTGCACACTTGAGGGGAGAGACACGACATCATAAGGTGACAATTCCTCAAAACGTGTTCTCCATTTATCAGTGTCCATTATAAGAGTAGATTCTAGCAAAAAATTCATAGATGCAAGCACAGAATCATCATCAAAATTTTTACCATGAACCAAACAAGTCTCAAGAGGATCAGAAAGAATTAAATCAAATTTATTTTGAACAAGAGTTTCGATCAGATTTAATTCATGCACATCATCATCATTGCCAGGTTGTTTACAAATATTGAAAATATTCAACTCCAAGATCATATTGCCAAAAGAAATTATCATCACACCACTCTTATAATTTATTGAAGCATTCGAGGTCGCAAGGAATGACCTATCCAAAATTATAGGAATTTGAGTACAAACATCAAAGACAGGTTCTGTGTCCAAAACAATAAAATCTATTGGGAAATAAAATTTGCTTACTTGAACTAATACATCCTCAACTATCCCTCTCGGTATTTTAATTGAACGGTTAGCAAGTTGGAGTATTACCTTGGTGGGTTTAAGTTCACCAAGACCTAACTGCTCATATACCGAGTAGGGTAGGAGGTTAACACTAGCTCCACGGTCAAGTAAAACTTTTTCAATTTTAAAATTTCCAATCACGCAGGAAATTGTTGGACAACCCGGGTCTTTGTGCTTTGGAGGAGAATTGTTCTGGAGGATGGCGCTTACCTGCTCAGTGAGGAAAGCTTTCTTTTGCACTTTCATCGTACGCTGCACTGTGCATAGATCTTTCAAAAATTTAGTATACGATAGAATTTGTTTAATTGCATCCAACAGAGGAATGTTGATTTTTACTTATTTGAAAATTTCAAGAATATCATCATTTTGAGCCAACTTGTGAGAATGTTGCAACCTTTGGGGAAATGGGGCAGGTATTGGGGCTTTCACAGGCATATCTAGCTCGACCTTGTCAAGCTCACCATCACTCTTGGAATTCGAAGAATTGTTAGTCTCATCAACTTTTGTTGAAATACTCTTATCAATTGTTTTTCCATTGCGTAGAGTGGTAATGGACTTGGCATGTTCAAATTTGAATTAGAAGGATTTTAATTTCTTACCTCAAATTTACCTTTGGGATTCGGCTGAGGTTGAGTAGGAAACTTACCCTTTTCTTAAGCGTGCAATACAGAGGTCAAGTCGCTAATGGAACTTCTCATCTTAGTAATGCTTTGCATTGTCTGAGTGTTAATATTGGCTTGCCCTGCATAAAAGTTTGTAATGTCTCCTCAAGGGTTTTCTTATGTGGAGGCACATAAGAAGTAGAAGAAGACGGCCCTTGAGGATTTTGATTTGAATTGGACTCATTCCTCCAACTAAAGTTGAGGTGATTTCTCTATCTAGGATTATATGTTTCCGAATAAGAGAAGAAAATGGTCTCCCATAAGAATTCATGACATTTGCTTGTTCGTGCAACACCTCTTTAAAAGCGGGGATTGTTGGACAATCCTGAGTTAGGTGTCTACTAATCTCACATATGCCACAATTCTCTTCTTCTTTTTCAATGGCTTTAGCTGAATTTACCTTCCTAAATTCCATGGCCTCAACTTTTCTTGTTAAACTTGTTATCCTAGCATTCACATCATCATTTCCTTTAAAGACATACATATCATCTTGAGACATGGCATTGAGTTTGAGCTTATTTGACCGATTAGAATGATCTTTGTTATCCCAAGATTGGGCATTTTCAGCCAATTGGTCAAAATAATTCCAAGCATCATCAGGATTTTTATTTAAAAATTCACCGTTACACATCATTTCTACAAACTGATGCATTTGAAATGTTAAACCTTCATAGAAAAAACTAATGGTGCGCTAAGTCTCATAGCCATGATGTGGACAAGTTAATAATAATTCTTTAAAATGCTCCCAACACTAAAAAAATGTTTCATTTTCTTTTTGAGAAAAATTCATAATGTTTCTGCGAAGAGTGTTTGTCCTATGAGTAGGAAAAAACTTTTTCAGAAATTCTCTTTGCATTTCTTGCCATGTGCCAATAGATTTTGGTCTCAAGGAATTAAGTCAATTTTTAGCTTTTTCTTTCAAAGAGAATGGAAACAACTTTAATCTAACAACATCATCATTGACAGTTTGGGTTTGTAAAGTTTCACAAACTTCTTCAAATTCTTTTAGATGCAAAGAAGGACTTTTTGAGTCTAAGCCATGAAACTTGGGGAGTAATTGAATTACTCCCGGTTTTAAATCAAAATTTCCCATATTCGTAGGAAAAATAATGCAAGATGGAGTACTTGTCCTTGTTAGCTACAAATACTCGCGCAAAGTTCTCATTGGTGGATTATTTTGTGCCTCCTCATTTTCGAGTTCATCATGAACACTATGATTATTAGCTATGGTATTAGAATGAGAATTTTTAAAATCACCAGACAACTTATCAACTAATTCTTTTAAAACAATTTCCTTTCTCTTCAATCTACCAGTTTGATCATGTTGTTACGAGATTATTCATCATAGAGGATCAAGTATATTCAAAGACTTAAAAAAACAAAATACAAAACAAGCAAGAAAGTAAAATAAAAAATTTTTGGAACGAGATTACCAAATGATATAAATATGGAAGCAATGTTACTTGATCCATTTCCCTTCAAAATAACAAAAATCGTACCTGCAAAAAAGAATATGAGAAAATTAGCAAAAAATTACTAAAATATTTTTTTTCTTTTCTAAAAAAAATATTATCACACGTTGCAATCCCTGGCAACGGTGCCAAAAACTTGTTACGCCTAAACTTTGACTTAAACTAATAAACCAAATATTTAGTGCAGTTTTACCTGCAAGTATATAGGTGTTGTAGTACTTCACATGGTCGAATCCACAGGGATTGACTTTTGTGATAAAGAAAATAAATTCAAAAGATGAAAAGAAATTACTGAAAGAAACGTGCAATCGAATATAAAATAAAATTATTGAGATGAAAATTTGTAAAATAGCTAAATCAAACTAAAATGATAAAATGAATTGATATGGAGAAAGACTAAGGTTTTGATGATCCGTCTAATAATTTATAATATTGTTTCAGATTGATATACTTCAATTAAATTAGAATAATGATTCCGTTTAATTGGAAGATTTAACATTTAAAATCAAGAAAAATAGTCGCTAATGATTGAGCATGAACGATTGATGATTAAAATATTCACAATCTATTTGAATATCATAGGGATTCCTCAAACATTCACTGTATTTGGAAATCACAATGAATCAAGATAAATATATAGATAATCAAAATATCTAATAATAAAATCATTCAATCGATCAAGCTCACATAATAAATTTTATGTTGATCCGAAAATAATGTTTAAATTATTAGACTTCATTTGTAACCTTATTATGAAAATTTAGCCAACCATATTCATGAAATGAGCCATGGAAACAACTAATCTGGAAACAACTAGGAAAATGCCGAGAAAATAAAATCTGCTGAATGAATGAATCACAAGATCTAAAACGAAAGTGAAAATTGCAAAATAAAAATCAAATCTGAAAAGCAATAGTCTGTCAATTGTTAAAACCATAAAATTGGAAACTAAAAGAGAGAAATCTAAAACCAAGAGAGAAGAAAACTGCTTCACACTGACTCCAAAAAATCTGGATGAAGAACGCCCGACATCTCTCCACTCCCACACTGAAAAAGATCTTCAATTCGCAACCGACACCCCTCCACTCAAATGTCACTCTTCCTCCAAGAAAAATAAATCCCAACTGACCGACTCTCCCTTCAATGAAAACTCAAGCACCCACTGACACTTCTCCACTCCAACCTCCTCTAAGAAAATTAACCAATCCCCTGCCCAACAAAATAGAGCAAGGATTCAAGGAATATAAATTTATAGCCACCTCAAGTCCCACAGATGTGAATTTTTCTTTCCGTATATAATCCAATCTTTCCCTCTATCAACGTAAAGTCAAGCCAAACAAACTCAACAAGCTGCCGCCCAACAGACCTTACGTTCAGACTCCCAAAATATCATCCAATCAAAATCGTGCTGCTGAATTCCTTTTTCTCCAATAAATATCTCTTGCCTTCTTCTCATAAATGTCCAAAATTCACCACTAGCCAGTCTCTTTTTCCTTTCCGTATACGTCCAGACCTTTTCCTCCATGTCCTTCACCTTTTTTGTCTTACATACTCTTTCTTCAACTTCCGTCAATCCCACTCCTCTTTTTATTTTTATTTTTATTCTCTTTTCAGATTTTCATTCCAACCGATTTTCTTCTTTTGCCAAACCTGTTCTTGACTTTTAAAAGCCCCTTTCCATGGCTTTTACGTTGCATGTGTTTGTCCACTGCAAACCATTTTCCTCATCTGTGTCTATGAACAACCAAGATAAGAAAGTCACCACCGAAAAGTCATCTTCGTCTTTTTTTTTTTTTTTTTTTTTTTTTTTTTTTTTTTTCAGCTGTCCAAGTACATCGCTTCCTTCTTTCTTTTCATTCCTCTAAATTAGTATGCACTTTTGGTCAGAAGTTCCAACCAGATCCCATGTGAATTTTATTTAAGCTAAAAATAAGTAGATAAAAATAGCACTCAAAAATAAATTAATGAAAAATAGATTATCAAAAATATATTATATTTGTGAGGAAATATTATCCAATTAAATCATAGTTATAAAATTAAGCATAAACATGATATCAATCAATTAAAAATCACAACTCGTATTTATGTTTATTAACCATTTTTCCATCTAAAACCAATAATAGTGTCACGAAGAATTTAAAATACATTGATTTTAAATAGTTAAAATATGTAATATTTTAGCTCAATCACTTCTTACCTTCTTCATATCCCATCTTCTAGGATTCTGCATCATCAAAAAAGCCACATAATTGTCCATCTCAAAAACTGAACTTGTTGCAGTTGTAGTAGTAACAGGAACCTTGTGGTTTGGAAGCCAATAATCAGTCCAGATATTAATAGATAGACTATTTCCTACACGCCACCTACAACCTTTGAGTAGATTTGTTTTAGCTTCCCAAATTCCTCTCCAAACAAAAGAAGGGGCATCACCTAACTTTGAATCTTTAAAACTAGAAGTAGGGAAATATCTAGCTTTAAAAATTCTATGAAGTAGAGAGGATTCCTCTGTCATAATCCTCCATCCTTGCTTTGCTGAAAGGGCCATATTAAACATCTGCAAATTCTTGAACCCCATTCCACCACTGATCTTTGATTCACACATTTTCTTCTAGCTTATCCAACATATTTTTCTTTCATTTGATTTTTGTCCCCACCAAAACCTTGCCACCATCCTCTCCAATTCAGAACATAATGATCTTGGTAGCTTAAAACAACTCATAACATATGTTGGTATTGATAATGCCACAACTTTTAATAAGATTTCCTTACCCTTTTGTGATAATAGCTCTCTTTCCACCCTTACATTTTAGCCCAACCTCTATGCTTTAATGCTAAGAAGGCTTGATATTTACCTCTTCCAACCATTGGTGGCAAGCCCAGATATTTATCATATTGTTGAAATTGATTTACTCCCTAGAATTGCATGATCTCCTCTTGTTGAGACTGGTTTACGTTATGACTGAAGACCATTTAGGTTTTCTCACGATTAATCTTTTGACCAGAAGCTTTCTCATAAATATCCAGCTTATGTTGGAGAGTTAAGCAAGTTTGCATATTCACTCTATAGAACAGAACCACATCATCTGCAAATAACAGATGATTTAGCTTAGGGGCCCCTCTACAAACTCGAATCCCCTCAACCTGATTATGTGAATTAGCCTGATTCAACAAAAGAATGAGACCTTCAGTGCAAAGTAGAAAGAGATAGGGAGAAATTGGGTCCCGTTTTCTCAAACCACATGTTGGAAAAATAGGTCCCTTTGGTTCTCCATTCACAAGAATAGAGAAAGAAATTGTCTGAACACAAAACATAATTAGTTTCACCCATTTTTCACTAAACCCCATCTGTTCCATCACTTTCTGAAGAAAACTTCACTCCACCCTGTCATATGCCTTACTCATATATAATTTTAGTGACATGAAGCCATCCTTCCCTTTTCTCTTCCTTCTAAGAAAATGGACCATCTCATAAGCAACTAACACATTGTCAGTTATTAGTCTCCCAGGTACAAAAGCTGTTTGAGATGGTGAAATGATAGAAGGCAAACACAGCTTCAGCCTATTAGCTAGAATCTTTGAAATCAACTTGTATATCACATTACACAGGCTTATTGGTCTATAATGAGACACTAGCTTAGGGTTTTTTCTCTTTGGAATCAAGGTGACATAAGTGTGATTAATGGCAGCTGGAAATTGACCATTATTCAATGCATGAAGAACTGATTCAGTAACATTCTTGCCAACCACATACCAGAATTTTTGATAAAAGAGAGGACTCATACCATCTGGACCAGGTGCCTTTGTTGGGTGCATCTCATTTAAAGCCTTCTTTACCTCTTCTTCTATAAAAGGCATATCCATTTGTTCAACCATATCAGATGTTATTTTGCCTGCCAAACCTTGTAAAAAGTCCATACTTCCAACATCATCAGCAGCTTTACAAAGGGAGTTAAAATAATCAAGAATAGCTGCATCTCTGCCTTCATTATTTTGCCAAGCTCCATAGGAATCCTTCACCTCTTTTATCCATTTTTCTTCTTTCTCTATGTTGCCTTATGATGGAAATACCTTGAATTCTTATCCCCTTCAGTTAGCCACAATGCCTTTGACCTCTACCTCCACATTACTTCATTTCTTGCTAACCACTTTTGGACCTCATTTCTAGCCTTTTGTATCTTCTACCTTTCATCAGATAGAGGGTTTGCCTAATGTATCATAAAAAGCTGTTCTTTTGCCTTTCTTAAATTCCTTTGCACATGTCCAAAACTGTTTTTATTCCACACTATAAGCCTCTCACCACAATGTTCAATTTTCCTCATTGCACCACCATGATCAGCTACTTTGCCATCAGCCACCATGTTCTTCTTCATTTCAGCTTCTGAACTATTGCCTCTATCAGTTGAGTTTTCCTTCTTTATTTCCCATCTCTTCTTTAGAGATGATTCTGCATGTAGCCAGGGCCCAAATTGTGGTGATGCATCTTTCTCTAACTGGCACCTTACATTCTCATGTATAATTCTACCACACTGAAGCAAAAACGAGGGAGTTTCTCATACTTTAAAGGACTCCATACTTTGACTCCATGCAAGACAATAGTTCTTCCTCTAGTAAGAGGTTTTTTCAAATTTAACAGAATTTTGACTCTCAGACTACTACCCCAACCCACATCATCTTCATCAACCTCTACCTCCTCCACTACTCCGATTGTACTACCCAACTTTTCCCCACATTCTTTATTCATCCCTAACAATGCTAGATTATGGAACTGCACCCAAAAGGACGCACGATCAAACTTCAACTCTGAAACTGGTATGGATCCATCAAAAGTATTGATCACAAACATTTGGCCATCAAAAAACCATGGCCTTGCCACCTTCAACCCTGTATTTATCAGCATGAGTAGCAAAGATCAGAATGAAAGTGTTGCGACCAACCTCCCTCAAGACTACAGGTTTGCTAAGATGCCAAATCTTTGCAAGCGTAGATTCCACCACATTCTTCCCCACCTGTCTATCACTCCATATTTTACCAATCAAACTATGATCTCCTTTACGTTGTACCTTAGAACATGCATTATCATCGATGACAATAGCATCCTCTTCCTCTTCATTCAAGTGAAGATTACCCCACATGGTATGTAAACTATCCATTGAATAGACTGTATCACGCCAACCTCTAAAGAATGAACACAGAACAACAAGAAAGAAACAAACTCACCACCACCTCAATTCGCTCATAGCAAAGCTTGAGAGAAAATGAGAGGAGACTAAAGGGAGGATTCTTAAAATATATTAGTTTTATATTTATAAACTATGCAATAATTAAGCTCAATCACTAAGCAACATTGATTTCCTCTACAACAAGGAGGTCATCTTAGCCCCTTTCCTGCCAAAATTCAAAGTCCCATAGATCGAGATATAGGGCGGATCTATAGACCCGATCAAGCATCTCAAATGGTTCAAGGCCCACGTGATGCTCCACGACATTCTTGGAGAAATAACATGTCGAGTTTTCCCCACTCAAAGGAATGGCAACGGGATGGTTCATAGCTTTGCAACCCTGCAACATCTATAGTTTTAAGGAGTTGGGCCGACAATTCATTACCCAATTCATGGCCAGTAGAAATAGGAGGCATCCGACTGCCTATCTACTAAATGTGAAACAACGAGATGATGAGAGCTTGAAATCTTATCTCTCTTGGTTCAATAAGGAGCTCTTGACAATGGATGAGCAGGATGAGAAGATAACATTGGCAGCACCCCTGGGCAGCATTTGGCCCAAGAGACCATTAACGGCTGAACTGGCTAGGTCAACCCCCTACAATGTTGCACGAATTCATGGACCATGTAGACGAGTGTGTCAATTCCGAGGACACCCTCTGTGTGTTGACCTCCCCGAGGAGGTCTGAGGTGGAGCGGTATGAGAAAGGGGACAAAAATGCCACAAGCGAGGGCACCCATGACTAAGAGTCGAAAACCAGGAAAGGACCATACAAGAAGAAGAAAGATGGTGGCACCTCTTCTAGGAAGATACACTTGAGTATGAGTATGCAAAGAAAGAATGAGGAGCATCCCTGAGGCAATGCCAACCGTGGTCGGAGAACTTGTTGATTTTGCACTTACCACAACACGGAAGGCCACAAGACTAAGGGTTGCCATCACTTGAGGCGAAGGATGGAAGAAATGTAGGAGGAGGGGTAGCTGGGATGTTGATCGCCCAGTATTTGCTGCCACCAAGGTAGCTCGAGGGCGAAGGGAATGAATGGAGGAGAAACCACTGAAGCGGAACCCAAGACCAAGCAAAGCCAAGGAGAAGAATGGGGAAAACCCCTTGTGTCGAAACCAAGACAATGCCCTGATAGGAGAAATTCAAACCATTGTCGGGGATTTGCTGGTGGAGGTGGATTTGCATTAGGCAAAAACGAGTATGCCCAAAACTGTGTTATGAGGAGATCTTCAACGTTGGAAGACCAATGAAGATGGCCCAGACTGAGAAAACAATGGCCATCTCCTTTGACGAAGGTAATTGTGAAGGGGTGATTGACCCCCATAAAGATGCCTTAGTGGTGACAATGTTGGTCGCCAACTTCACCACCAAAAGAATATTAATAGACAACAGGAGCTTGACCGACATTCTCTTTTGGGAATTGTTCGCCAAGATGGTCATCAACCAAAATTGACTATGCCCATCGCTGACCCCTTTGAAGGGAGTTTCAGGGGAAATGGTGGAACCCTTGGGTTCCATAATGTTAGCCATGACGATTGGATCCTGGACGCAAACAACAACCACCATGATAGACTTCCTCATGGTCATGACCTCCTTCTCATACAACACAATCATCAGGCAGCCAACACTGAACAATCTGAAGGTCGTGACCTCAACTTATCACCTGAAGATAAAATTTCTAACGAAAATAAGTGTGGGCATAGTGCACGGTGAGCAGCTGATGACAAGGGAATGCTGCATGCAGGAGTTAAAGGGGGAAGGAAGAGAAGTGCCCACCAACTGAGGAACGCTGAACCCCGAGGGGAGACTGGCTTGCTGTAATTCAAGAAATATTTTTCAAATAGAAGGCTCTTATGTAAGAACACCCTACAAATTTCATCCTGGTAGTAGTGGAGTACTTCACAAAATGGGTGGAGGTAGAGTCCTTTACAACAATAACTTCTGCTAGAGTAACTCGGTTCCTGTGAAATGTTGTGGTGTGTCGTTATGGCATACCCCAAGTCATCATCTCAGACACTAGAAGACAATTCGACTTTGACCATTATAGAAACTGGTGCAACGAGCTGGGTATAAAGGTTAGGTATTTATCTTCAGGACATCCCTAAGCCAAAGGTTGGCAGCCAACAAGATGCTAGTAAGGATCTTGAAAAAGAGATTGGCAGCCAAAAATGGAGCATGGTGTAGGAGCTCCCCGTGATCTTGTGGGCATATCATACCACAGTTAAAACGCCAACTGGGGAACCTCCCTTTGCTTTGACATATGGGAGTGAGGCGGTCATCCCAATCAAAGGAAGTATGCCAAGCTTTTGAGTCTAGTATTTTAATGAAGGAACAAATGAAAAAGGTTTGCATGAAAATATGGACTTAGTGGAAGAGAGAAGAGAAGAGATCTAGATAAGAACAATGGCTAGCAAGAGGAAAATAGAACAATACTTTAACTAAAGATTCAAATCGAGGTCCTTGAAGGAAGGGGATCAAGTGCTAAAGGTGACAGGAGTGACCTCCCAGGAAAAAAGGAAACTCGGACCAAGATGGGAATGTCACAATCCCTAGGAGGATTGCTCGGGACCACACCTTGACACAGCTCTTGGAGGTCAGGACAGTCACATGGCTAGCCTGCATGCATGCCTCGGCTCATGCACAGACACGCAGCAGGCGCCTATGGAGGCAACTGGTAGTGCGCAATCCCTGCATGTAGGCATGTGCATTCCCTTGAGCATGTGCCTGCGTGTACGCATGCGCGTCCAAACACCACTCAGAAGGTTAGTGGCGTGCCCTCACAGGCATGCCATCCAGCACACGGCTCCAGCCTGCGTCTTGCAGCCCCAGCTCTCAGCCATTAGCTTGGGTCATACATGCCAATCGCCCAGGCCACCAGCCCAAGCCATGCAGGGACCAACGCCCAAGCCACTTGACTGGGCCTCATAGCAGTAGCACGACACCACTCTGAGCCCACCATCAGGCCTAAGCATGGCACCATGCCATGCCCACCATCAGCAGGTCAAGTACAGTTCCAATCGTGCTCACCATCAGACCAACGCATGACACTATGCTATGCCTTGCAGCCAACCATCAAACCGGACCTGGACTAGCCTAGCCTTTGGCCATGCACCATCATTACCCACCATGGGCCTTGCATGCCACAGCCACCATATGGCCTTTTATCCATTATGTTTATTTTATTTATTTGCCTTATTTATCTAATTTAATAATTTTCTAGGGAGCTTTTGGGCGTTTCCACTTTATAATCTCTATAAATAGGATCCTTAGTCATTTCATTTCCATCTTTTGAAATTTTTTTCCTTTGTGGAACGGTTTGGTTTGTTTTTGTGAACACTTTCGGTACTTGTGCACTTGGGCTCTTTTGGGTGCAATTTGTGAATTCCAATGAGAGGATTAACACCTTGCAATTGTGAGTAGGTGTTGTCTATCTATTGTTGTTTCATTACCTTGCAATTCGTGAATATGTGTTGATTCTTTTTATCAATCTCTTGTTTATTTTCCATTCAATCTTCATATAATCTAATTTTCAATCTTTTGCATATTTCCATTCTCTATTCAAAAATCCAAAAACACTTTTATGTTTTCATATTTTCTAGTTTTTTCATATTCTTTCTTGCATTTTCTCGCATATCAAACATATTCTAAGCCTCCATCTTTCCAAGACCAAATTCACATCTCCCAATCATAAATCACACCCAACACATGTCCACAACCATAGATCTAAAATTCTTACGTTTCATAGCCTAGATCTATAATTTCATATCCATTCCATACACATTCCATACACTTTCTCACTTACCAAACACATATTTAGCCTTCATAAGATCCAAGTCCATATCATATCATTTCCATAAAGCCATAGAATCCTAGATCTAGCCTAGAACTAGTTTTCCAATAAGCCTTCCTCCATCCAAATTAACCCTAGCCCAATTTCCATTGCCTCCACCATTCCATACACATCTATTACCTTCATCCATTCCCAAAAACCCTAGCCGAAACCACCAAGACTCCCACAAGGTAATTCCTACATTTTAGGAATTCTCATCTCATCTTCCAAATCCAATCCCTAAAATCACTCAATTCCTAGAATTCTTCAAGTCAAACAAGACCATCTCTACTTGTTAAAACCGAAACCCTATCTTTCCTTGATAGATTCATACAACTTAGAAATTTTTCCTCAATCATCTCCATCTTTCCAAAATCTTACCAAAGATTCTCATCCACTTGCCATATTCAAATCCTATCATCTCCAAGTCCCTAAACTCCAGGAGCAACCCTCGACTTATTCAAACACCATCCAAACCTGAGCAACCTAGACTCCAACCCTAGTCCATCACTTCCCAATCTCGTAATCCCCCTTAGCCACCACCCAAAACCCTAGCTACACTTCACCATACCAACCCTAAGTATCATCCAAGTGGCACCAACATCAAGGGCAACCATCAAGCCGTTCCACATTACATCAAACACACCAAATCATCACTTAGATTACCCTACCACATCATCATCATCATCACTTCCATTACTCAAACACTGAACCTTCATCAACCTAGGAACCCTCCATTGCCATGCAAATTCAAGGCCAAGCAAGTTGGCTAGGCATAATCGATCATCACCACAACAAAGTGAGCTTGTGGACCTTAATTTTTAGGGACTAGACCGAAGTCCCTAACATTAATTGGTGCTTTCATTGAGAGGGTTGCATTGAGAGTATACTTGCTTGGTGATTTAGAAAAATTCTCACTTTCCTTTGAGGTAAACAACGCGATAACTTAGCCTTTGTGATTGGATTGGGGGAATTCCTCTAGAATCCCATTTATTGTTGTTATTGCATTGTGAATCGAATTTTGTGGGTAAGGTAGAGGACTGAGTAGTGTGACTTGTAGAGATAGACCACCATTGAAGGTGGGGGATCCAAGGTTGGAAACTTGTGCAAGAGGGGTTGACCACTCTTGAAAGTGGGAAACCCAAGGTTGGACTTGTGAGGCCGTGAACAAGCTTCCAACAAGTCAAGCTGCTGCCCAATGTTGCTGTGGGTAAAAGCTACACTTTCCAAGCTCAGTTTGCAAGTTTGCAAGTCACAAGGTTGCTGCCCAAGGTTTTCATTCCGTGTGCAAGAGTAGAAGAGTTGAACAATCATGAACCTCACTATGCTAGAAGTTGAGGGACATGTGGTCCCAACCGAGAACGCTTTGAAGCATTAGAAGGGCACACCATAAGGCTCAACCACATCCTTAATAAGGTCACCACTACTATGGCTGAATTAGGGATGGACGTGAAAGCGATTTGCCATAGTGGTGAAGAGAATAGAAGAACCATAGAAGCCATGCAGAGAGAGAGGAATGCAAGTCTAGAGAGGCTTGATATGAGGAATGGCCATGGGCCACTTCCTAAACGGAATGGACAAAGGCATGATGCTTTTGTTGATAGGGCCAAGACTAACATGACGAGATCCATGCATAAGCCACCAAGAACCGAACTTAGAAGAGGAGGTAGTATTGAAAGTGATCGAGTGGTGGAAGAAAGATGGACATGTAATGAAGACAACCATACCAAGAGCCCTAGCTTGAGAAGAGGGCCTCAAGTTGTGAGGCTTGAGCATCAACAACAAGAAAAGGAATGTGATGCCCAAGGAAAGAAAGAGGACAAGAACCGGGAAGCCTCCGAAATTGATGCAAGAGCCCTTGTAATCATTGAAACCTTGGAAGAACAAAGAGAAGAGGAAGGGCTTAAGAAGGCAGAGAAGAAGTTAGTGGCCGAGGGTGATGTTTTTCAAAAGGCCAAGTGTGTGGCCAAAGCATTTGGTGAGTTTATGAAGCTTCATGGGTTTCCCAAGAATAGTGTGAGCGATAGAGATAGGGTGTTTATGAGCACCTTTTGGAGGGAACTTGTTGAGTTACAAAGGAGTCCTTTAGAGGTTGAGTATGGAAGACCACCACCAATCTTGGTGAATTATGAGAGAGGGACGGCCAAGAACGATGAAGTAGAGAGGAAGTTTATCACTAGAGAGGGGATTCTAGTGAAAGTGAAAAGGGAGCTCAAGAAATAATAAAAAAACTCTATGACCAAGGGAGTCATGTAATTGCCTTTGAAGTGGGGGATTATGTTCACTTGAAACTCCAACTCTATGGGCGAAATACCCTGTGGAGAAAGTATAGTTTGCCAAAAGGTATTATGGGTTTTTAAAGTGTTAGAGAAGTTGGGCAAAGGAGGGGAACATTATTTGGCCATTGAGATGGCCAAGGAAGATTATGAGGAGAGGGATGGAGATTTTCAGATTTTATCCTTGAGTGCAAGGATATACTTGAAGCCCGAGGGGGTGGGGGGGTGGGGAATGTCACAACCCCTAGGAAGATTGCTCGAGACCATACCTTGACACAACTCTTAGAGGGTCAAGTCAGTCACATGGATAGCCTGCATGCAAGCCTTGGCTCATGCCCAGACATGCAGCAGGCACCCATGGAGGCTACTGGCCACGCACAGTCCCTGCATGCAGGCATGCACATTCCTTGGCGCATGTGCGACCTAGCACCACTTAGCGAGATTAGTGGCATGCCCTTACATGCCATCCAATGCACTGCTCCAACCCGTGCCATGTAGGCAAGGCTAGTGGCATGCCCGTCAGGCATGCCATCTAGCATATAGCTCCAGCCTGTGCGTTGCAACCCCAGCTCGTGCCTTGTAGCCCCAGCCCATACCTTGTAGCCCTAGCACCCAGATCATCAGCTTGGGCCATATATGCCCATCACCTAGGCCACCAGCCCTGGCTATACAGGACCAGCACCCAAGCCACTTGACTGGGCCTCATAGCAGTAGCACAACACCACCCTATGCCCACCATCAGGCCTTGGTGCCATGCCCACCATCAACAGGCCACGCACAGCGCCATACTGTGCCCACCATACCAACGCATGGCACCATGCCAGGCCTTGCAACTAGCCATCGGATCAGACCAAGACTAGCCCAGTCGTGGGCCATGCACCATCCCTGCCCACCATGGGCCTTGCATCCCACGGCCACCATAGGGCCTTTTATTCATTATGTTTATTTTATTTATCTAATTTAATAATTTGCTACTGACTTTTTAAGGGTTCCACTTTGTAATCTCTACAAATAGGACCCTTAGTAATTTCATTTCCATCTTTTGGCATTTTTTCCTTTGTGGAACAATTTTGTTTGTTTTTGTGAACACTTTCGGTGCTTGTGCACTTGGCCTTTTTTGGGTGCAAATCGTGAATTTCAAGGACAGGATCAACACCTTGTAATTCGTGAGTAGGTGTTGTCTATCTATCTATCTTTGTTTCATTATCTTGCAATACGTAAATAGGTGTTGATTCTTTTTATCAATCTCTTGTTTATTTTCCATTCAATTTTCATATAATTCATTTATCAATCTTTTGCATATTTCCAATTTCTATTCAAAAATCCAAAAATACTTTTATGTTCTTATATTTCTAGTTTGTTCATATTCTTTCTTGCATTTTCTCATATATCAAACATATCCTAAGCCTCCATCTTTCCAAAGCCATTCCCTTCTCCCAATCATAAATCACACACAATGCATGTCCACATCCATAGATCTATAATTCTCACATGCCATAGCCTAGATCCATAATTTCATATCCATTCCATACACATTCCTTACACTTTCTCACCTACCAAACACATATTTAGCCTTCATAAGATCCAAGTCCATATCATATCACTTCCATAAAGCCATAGAACCCTAGATCTAGTTTTCCAATAAGCCTTCCTCCATCCAAATTAACCCTAGTCGAAATTCCCATTGCCTCCACCATTACCTACAAATATCTTGCCTTAGTTGGCAACCCTAGCCACCCTTCATCCATTCCCACAAACCCTAGCCGAAACCACCTAGACTCCCATAAGGTAATTTCTACATTTTAAGAATCCTCATCTCATCTTCCAAATCCAATTCCTAAAATCACTCAATTCCTAGAATTCCTCATGTCAAACAAGACCCTCTCTATTTGTCAAAACTGAAACCCTATCTTTCCTTGATAGATTCCCACAACTTAGGAATTTTCCCTCAATCATCTTCATCTTGCCATATTCAAATCCTATCATCTCCAAGTTCCTAAACTCTAGAGCAACCCTAGACTTATTACCATCCAAACCTTAGCAACCCATCCTAGACTCCAACCCTAGTCCATCACTTCCCAATCTCGTAATCCCCCTTAACCACCACCCAAAACCCTAGCTACACTTAACGATACCAACCCTAAGCATCATCCAAATGGCACCAACATCAAGGATAACCATCAAGCCATTCCACATTGCATCAAACACACCAAATCATCACTTAGATTACCCTACAACATCATCATCATCACTTCCATCACTCAAACACTAAACCTTTATCAACCTAGGAACCCTCCATTGCCACACAAGTTCAAGGCCAAGCAAGTTGGCTAGGCAAAATCGGTCATCACTACAACAATGTGAGCTCGTGGACCTCAATGTTTAAGGACTAGACCGAGGTCCCTAACAGGGAAGTACCTTACATGGTTGCAACTTGCCATCGACCTGGAACCTTCTGGCTCAAGGACACTGAAGGAAAGGAGTTACCAAGCTCGTGGAATGCAGAACATCTCAAGAAGTATTTTGTCTAAAAATTTACCTAAAAGGGAGGCATTCCCATTGAGTCATGTAAGTGCTTTCAATGAAAATTTCCTATCATTTTCGTATTACTAACATGTCACAAAAACTATCTAAGTCGATGTTCCGTGCTTACACCCTAGCGATTATAGGAGGGAACACTTCTCCCAAGTGTCCCAGTCTCTCCTCGCCACCTAGTGCAGTTAAGTCCAACTCTCGCATGGTTATTTAAGCCGATGCTTCACACTCGCACTCTTGAAGGGGAGGAAGAAGAGGAAGCTACTTCCCAATTTAGATCTACAACCAAGGGGTCATCTCGGTCGTCTTGGGATGATTCTTCAAAGGCTGAGCGAAAAATGGGGGTCTCGCCTCCAAATGCCATTAATGGAAGCGAATGGGAAAGGCAATCATCCCTGATCCAAGGGGGGCTCAATACAAATTGAGGCCTAAGGGAAAATTAAGCGAGTTGCTCTTAATTATAATACTATAAAATATAAATTATTATGTTGAAAAGTTTCAAAACTTCTAATAAATGAGGCTTAATTTTAAATTTTTAAATAAAAGTTTTTGAATTTATATTTAATAAAACAATTTAAAATGAGGTCTCATTGTAAATTTTGCGCCTTGATTTAGTAAGTACTTAGAAAAGTATATTTAAAAATATAAATTATTTATTATATTAAATCTGTGCTCCCGTAGAAAGTGGTCAACAGTAGTAAGAGGCTTGGCAGAAAGTGGTTGACGGCAACCCTACTAGTGCTTGGAATTTTCTACCTACTTGAGGGGGACTATCTTGTGAATTATGTGTGCGCACACACGCTCACACAGATACTAAGGATACCAGAGTTTAGCGGTTACAAATTTAGGAAACCCTTCAAAGTAGGAAATCCTAGTTTTTTTTTTTTTGGGGGGGGGGGGGGGGGGGGGGGGGGGGGGGGGGGGAGACATGCATGGGGCTTATATATACACGGGCATATGGGTATTTGAAAGCAAAGTTTGGCTTTACACAGCTTTTGGGTCTAACAAATGGGCCACTTCGAACTATCCAAATAATCTCTTAGGCTTACCCACACTTCATAGGCCTCGTAGTAAATAAATTCTAATTGGCCTAGCTTGGGTCTAAAACAAACCTAAACTATCAAATTAATACTGAAAAAGGGCTTTAACCTAATTGTTGAGTCCAATAAACCATTAATCCACCCTAATAAATTTTGGACCGTGACCTATTTTGCATTTTCCAATAAATTGAAATCGGGCTTTTCAATATGGCCCATCAACATAATTTAGGTCTAATAAAATTATCCTTATAGTACTGGTCTTGGTCGTTACACATTTTATAAAAAAGTGGGTCCCCACAAGAAAAAGGTGAGTCTTACAAACTTTTTTTTATAATGTGGCCTACTTTTTAACGAAAGATCTACTCGAAATGTGTACATCTGGGGCTATATATCATTATTCAATAATTTGAGTTCATTTCATTTTTAACTATATAGTTTGCGTGTATTGTGTTATGATTTCAAAGACAAGGGATTAAAATCTGCTTGAGAAGAAAGATTGGCTAATGGACATGTGAGTGTAGTACCATTTGTGTTTTGGCTCCATTTTGATACTAATAGTATCTCAGATGATCTGAGTTTATCTGTAAACAGTAGTGAGTTAAGATATTTCAGTGGATTTTGTAGAACCCATTGAGATGTGTTTAGATATATGAAGTAGGTTGATATAATTTTTTAACTTTTGTATGGAAAGTTCATAAAGTAGCAGGTTCCATCAATAATTTGTTTATTGTTGTGGTGATGAAATAATAATAAAAGTCCCATGAATGAACATTGCTAAGTTAAGATGAAAAAAAGTGAGGTTATTTTAGATTAAATAAGTTGTGTTTGGATGGATATACTATACGAAACTATCTTAGATGACCCGAGATCACCTTAGCACCCAACCAAACCTTTAAGCTACGTTTGGATGTTGAGTTTATCTGAGTTAAGCTTAGTTCTTTATAAATAGTAGTGAGTTATGATGATGGAGTGAGTTTTGTGAGGCTCATCTAAGATAAGTTTAGATGTGTTTGGATGTTAAAATGAGTTTAACACTATTTATGGGAAATTAAAAAAGGTTGTGGGTTCCATGTGTAAAGAGATTTTGCATTGAGATGAGTTTAGTAATTTAAGAGTTATGTGTTTGAATGTTACACTCAGTTTAAAATTAAGACTAAACTGAATTGATCTCAGTGCAGTCCAACAACCAAACTAGCCTGATCTATGGGACTATAATAAATCCCTTTCTTTATTTATGCAATATCTATGCATTGTACCAGTTGTTCTTAATATATCTTTACTGCTTTACATTTTGATTGGGAATTTCATTTTCTTTTGTCAAAGCATTTAGAAAATTAGGAAGTTCGCTATAAACAACTTTATGACATAAATATTTTATTTGCTTTTAGCAATCATATATATATAAATATATATATTTAAACGTGAAGGTTAAGCCTTCTTATTATAAATCATCCTCACTTATGGCGGAGGCAAAAACCGTGTTAACAAAAAATATTTCACTTCCAAACGGACATCACTTACCAATAAAGAATAAAGAAACTTAGCCCTATAAACAAATCATTTGCAATTTTTTTGAATATAAGGAAAACCCCCCTATCCAATCTAATAAAACCTCTAAAGAGATGAGGAAGATCTGAAGCCGAATACCATACGTCATTTAAACCATTCACACCTCTTTGCGCTAAACCATTTGCCACTGCATTCTCTCTATAAGAATGAGAGAAAGAAACCCGAAGCCCATCTGACCTTCTTTGTATTTCCTCCCAATAATCCTCTATATACCAAAGACCACATCTTTTCTGTTGCAACCATTTTATCACTAGCAAAGAATCTAGTTCAATCTCAACCTTTATCAAACCCATCTCACATACATATCTAGTCCATGAAACACACCCATTACTTCAGCAAAATTATTAGTGCTATGACCTGTATATGTTGCTGAAAAACCATGAAATTGTCTACCAATTTTCTTGAACAAATTAGTTAGATCTTAATCTTGTGATTATTTAATCAATCAAATACTTAAAGAAAATAAATGAATTTGTATAACACAATGATTGGTTACGAAGGAAAATCATTTAAAGAACTCTTTAAAAGTAAAACCCTACGGGGCAGCCAAACTCAGGAAAGTCAATCTTATTATTTGAAAATCAATTATAAGTAATTCTCTATTATAAAAGCTTTGTAACTTGACTCTCTTACTTGTCCAGACAAATGACCAATTTGTCTTCTACGGCAGTAGCAGCCAGAATCTCTAACGATCTTCAAATATTGGCTTTCCTCCTGGAACTCTAGTAGCTGAAATCCAATCAACGATTCTCCAAACTTAAAGCACGATCACACTCAAAGAGAGATAACAAATATGAAAATTCACTAAGGAAGTTTCTCACCAAAATATATACTAAAAAGTGCACTAGAAAATATATAGATATGAATCTCTACAAATCCTAACCATTAGAATCTCTTAAATAAACAATCTAGAAAGAGTTATAGTTTTAGTAGGATTCTGCTGACAGATATAATTTGTCACGATGATGTCTACTGACGGATTGCTGACATTTTGCAATAACTCTTCATGCAGTGACTAATTTTATTTAGCTTTTGTTATGGATATATCCAGATCCTTATGGACTCGAACTAATTGACTTATCTAAACAACTTCTAAAATTTTTAAATACACTCAATATTGTTTAAAGATAAAGTCAATAATTATTTTATATTCATTCACAAATTACAAATATAATGATAAGATAAATCTTATTATTTAGTTATCTGATGCTAGCCAACTTTTGCGTTTATAATCTCCCCCTTTGGCAGATTGGTGACAAAATCTACTTTGATGAATGTAATATAGACTTGTCAAAACAAAACAAGCAGACCAAGAAATCGAGTAGAAATTACAAGCAAATAATCAAGAATAAAACAATAATGACATGGAACAATATTCTAGTCCAACATCAAATTTATGTCTAGCAAAAATAAACAAATATAATTCAACTCCCCCTCAACAGATTCATTTAAGCAAATTCATTAAACTCCCCCTTAACAAAACACTTACTCAAACTCCCTAAATTTCACAAAACCAAAATAAATCAAAATTCTTCCCTCACTACTTCCCCTTTTTGTCACTAATCCGACAAGCAGAGAATAAATATTACTTATGTGTGCCGAGATGAAGACACTAAGAAAGACATGATGAACCACTCGAAATATTCTCAAATTTCTATACGAACCAATCAAACTTATGTTCTAGATATATGGGTAAGACGACCACAGCAAATATGCACAAATAAGTAGTGTGACTTGATTGAGAAATAAATACAAACACTTGGTGTGCACTGGGTTAAAACCGAAATGTGTAATCACATAACCCACCAAAAATCATCTTTAATACATATATAAAATACTCTCATATGATCAACTATGTCAATGCCCACTCTGCAAATGCCCACTTTGCCCAACAAATCGCAACCTCAACATCACAAATTAACAATCAAAATCCCAACTTTTAGATATAGATGTGCCAAAACCTAGAACTGGAAGGAGAGAGTGATTTGACTAAACTCAAAATCTTACTATGATGGAAAGCCTTTAGTGAAGAAAATCGGAACCGATTATTTCTCCCAAGAAAATCGAAAGAGATATGGAGAAGAATGAGATAGGGCTAGGGCTTATGAGGAGTGTCATGAGCTGTGTAGTGTGGGACTAATATCCACAAGTACCCCTGTAAAAGTACGAAATTGTTTACCAATTTCCTTAAACAAATTAGTTAGATCTCAATCTTGTGATTATTTAATCAATCAAATACTTAAAGTAAATAAATAAACTTGCATAACACAATAATTGGTTACAAAGGGAACTCTTTAAAGAACTCTTTAAAGGTAAAACCCTATGGGGTAGCCAAATCCAATAAAGTCAATCTTATTATTTGAAAATCAATTACAAGTAATTCTCAATTACAAAACCTTTGTAACTTGACTCTCTTACTTGTCTAGACAAATGACCCATTTGTCTTCTACCACAGTAGTAGCCAGAACCTCTGACGATCCTCAAATATTGGCTTTCCTCCTGGAACTCCAATGAAATCCAATCAACGATTCTCCAAACTTGGAACACGATCACACTCAAAGAGAGATAACAAATATGAAAATTCACAAAGGAAGTTTCTTACCAAAATATGCACTAGAAAGTACTCTAGAAAATATGTAGATCTGAATGTCTATAGATCCTAACCATTAGGGTCCCTTAAATAAACAATCTAAACAGAGTTCTAATTTTAGTAGGATTCTACTGACAGATAGAATCTGTCACAACAATATCTCCTGACGGATTGCTGACATTTCCCCATAACTCTTCATTATAGTGACTAATTTCTGTTCAGCTTCTATTTTGGATATATGCAGATCCTTATAGACTCGAATTTGACCTAAATGACTTATCTAAACAACTTCTAAGACTTCTATATAAACTCAATATTGTTTAAAGAGAAAGTCTATAATTATTTTACATTCATCAAAAAATTACAAATATAATGATAAGATAAACCTTATCATTTAGTCATCTAATCCTAGCCAAATTTTGCATTTACAGTTGCGAAAGCACATAAAAACTCCCCTCTGGAATTTCAAATCACTCTCACACCTGAAGGACCAGGATTTTCAAGAGAACTCCCATTCACATTTAATTTAAACCATCCATCTTTTGGACACTTCCACTTCACCATTTTAGCAATCATATATATTAATGAGTGTTGTCTGATATGTTCATATGTACGATTGAGCACATTGAAGTGCTTGGAATATTACCACGAGTTGAGAATTCACTCCAACCATCAACAAATTCGTTTGTGTAAAAAAAGGAGTTTTTTTTTTTGGTTTTCTCGAGGCACTTAAAAGGAAATCATGTTTTCAAATTGAACTTTGTTCATGCATTTTATTGTAGTTTCTATTAAAGTATCTTGAATTGAGTGATTTGCATTGATTTAAATTTTTTTTGGGTCTTGCAAGCCAAGAAATTTTTTTGATTTAAATTTATTATAGATACTATATTAATAGATGAGTTATGCTACAGTGATAATAAATCTAACCGATAAGGCCTCGTATGGATGTTGAGATGGTCTTATTGCATTTTATCTCATCTGATCTCGTCTCAAACATCCAAACACTACTCACACAAACGCTTCTAAATTTTAAATTTTTAACTTTTTCATTTAATCATTACAAATTTTTCAAACTTTCAAACAAAATACAAAGAATAATTCAAATTTTTAAAATCTAAAAATAAAAATAATATTAAAAAATTTATATTTTAACTTTATAATATTTTTATTCAACTTTTTCTCTTTGATTTTTCAAAATCTCTTAAAATATCTTAATTCAAACTATTTTACTATTATTTACAAACCATTTCATTATTATTCACACATTTTTTATCTTATCTCAACATTCAAACGAGGCATAAATGTTACCCCATGCCTCTAGTTTTTAAATTAAAAAAATATGAAAATATTTGATTTTTGCCTCACCCAGGACCCAATACCCCTATTAATACGAAACCTAAAAACCCTCTCCCTCATGCCTTGCACCTCCCTCCCTCCCTCCACCACTCACGTCCCGAAGCTCAAGAACAAGAAGACAGGAGGACGAACCAAGGTAATGCGGCCACATACCAATTGGATAGGGGTTCCGTGACCTCGACACAACCCATTTGTTCATATTTTCCGCATCGCCAGATCTTGTCTCTACAACTTTTTTCTTTTTCTTTATATTTTGAACTAACACTTTCTAGCTAATATTTTAAACACAAACTTGATTTTTTTTTTTTTTTTTTTTTTTTTTTTGCGGGTATGATAATAGTTTTGAAATTATTACATTTTCAAAAATGATATAATGTTTTTTCTGATCAAAATTTGCTTTTTCCAACGGTATTATTTTGTAAAGGATAAACTTCAAATAATGGTTTTGTCCAAGATCTAACGATAATATTTTTTGTCATTATTTAATAGTTACACATCTTGTCTGAGATGTAACGGTAATTTATTTAGTCTTTTTACAAATAGACATCTTTTCAAATGATAATATTTTTTTTTTTGTATAAATAAGAGCACTTCTAAGTCCAATTCATATCCAGAGAAACCTAAGTTTTATTTCTTCTTAAGAGAAAATTCACATTCCGGCCTAATTTTTCACTCACTTCTTAAATGGATCATTCTTCTTTCACAAATTGCTGCTCCACTTAGACTCTAAATATGAGTTGGAGCTTGTTCCTAATGATGATGGAGGATCAACATCTACTCGTCATAGTACTCGCCAACATTGTAAGTACATTAGGCATGATCATATTGAAGGGTATGAACGATTATTTTGCAACTATTTTGTAGAAAAACCTATATATCCCTCAAATTTATTTCAAAGGAGATTTCATATGGGTCGTTTTATGTTTCTTCATATTCTGCATGAGGTAGAGGCTTATGAGCCCTACTTCATCCCAAGAAGAGATAATGCTAGGGACTTGGTCTATCTTCCCAACAAAAGATAACCGCTGCACTTATTTCATGGATGAATAGATACAGATTGGAGAAAGCATTGTAATTGAGAGCTTGAAAAAATTTGTAATCGTAGCCATAAATATCCTTTTCTAATGAATATTTGAGGCCTCCAAATGCCATTGATATTGCTCAATACTGGTGAAAAGCAACGTGGATTCTCAGGTATGGTAGTAAGCATTGATTGCATACATTGGAAAGGGAAAAATTACATGTCTGCCTGGATATGTATCTACTCTGGTCATAGTCGTGAACTAAATATTATATTAGAAGCGGTTGCATCAAATGATATTTGGATATGGAATGCCTTTTTTGGATTATTTGGTTCTCATAATGATATCAATATACTAGAGAGATCCTTTATTTACACTGAACTTGCCCAAGGGCATGCTCCTCCACTGGATTATTGAATTAATGGCAATGACTATACTATAGGATACTATCTTGCTAATGGTAATTATTCAAAGTGAACAACATTTGTGAAGACGATCTCATCTCTACAAGGGAATAAGAAGAAATATTTTGCATCAGCATATGAATCAGCAAGAAAGGATGTAGAGCTTGCATTTGGGGTCCTTCAACAACGTTTTGTAATCATTTGTGAACTTGCTTGAATGTTCAAAATCAGTGATCTAAAAAATATACTAAAGTATGCATAATCCTACATAACATGATCATTGAAATGGGTTTGATGATAATGGGGATCTTACAAATTAACCAATGATTAACATCGGTAGATATAGTAAAAAATATACAAAGGAAAGCCAATAAATATTACAAAACAGCTATGACTGCTTCTTTGCATTAAGTTTGGCCATAGTTTTTATTTGACGTTGTTGAAAATATGTGTGTTGTCATTCAGGCAAGCCAGTGACATCCATCCACATGATCCACTCAACTCTCTCTAACCACTCCTCTGTTTCCTCCTCCGCTTTAAATTAAGGAACCAGGGCTTTTATTTTTAATCAAGATTTGAGGATGTTAAGCATGGATATATCATAGCACAACAAAAAAATAATAAATAAATCCAACCAACAAAGACAAACAACATGCCTATTTATATAATCTGTTTATAACTTGATGCGGGAACCAAAACACAGTCCATAGCATATCTTAAAATGCTACAATCGAATAAATGAAAAGCTATATCAGAACGATCTAGAAAAACTAGAAGGTAATTTTTTTAATATAAGTAAATAGGAGATAAGCACATAAAAGCCACATCCATTAATATTTTCCCGTAGGGCTTAGAATCATAGGAAAGGAGCACAAGCTTGAACGACTGCAAAACATTTAACCCTGGTTGCCTATTTGAAACTTTCACAATAAAAATGACCATTTGGGTTACCCTGCCATATCGATTGAGTCCCATTCATAGTACTTGTGATTTTACACTTATAATATTCAATTAAAACCATCATCATAGCCTAATTACATTAAACATATAGCCCCAATGATAGCCTGGGCATATCTACACCAATTGTTGCAAAGGACAAAGTTATAACTTCATAACAAAGCAAATAACCAATGAACAACAAGAACCAAAGACTCAACAGCACAAAACATTAATCATCATATCATAAATTACAACTGTGGAAGCCAAATATCATAGCAACTGTGGAAGACAAAGTCTACAGTAACAGCAAAGGCCATTGAAGTATGGCATTGCCAAATTGTTTGAGTTTACAAAAATTGATCAAAGAACAATGGCTCAAATCACAGAATAATGCAAAGGCAGAGAACATTGCACAAACACAAGGCAGAGACCATAGCACAAGCCCAAGGCAAAGAACATAGCAGATACCCAAGGTAAAGAACATAGCAGAAACACGAAATCTATAAAGGAAATGAAAATCATGCAAAGTCTTACCCATTCTACAAATCAAAGAAGTTGTCGAATGAAATGGCAACTAAACTTATTGAACACGAAGGTTCAAAGTCTTTAACAAAATCTTAGTTGTGGAAACCATAGGGAAGCACAGATAGAGAAGATGGGTTTTTTTATTTTCAACTCAGGAATTACCAATGGAATGCTGATGATGATAGAGAGCCCAAGGAAAAATTTGAGAGAGCATTACTCTCAAATCATTCCCATGAGATGTGTGTGTGTGTGTGTGTGTGTGAGAGTGAGAGAGAGAGAGAGAGAGAGAGAGAGAGAGAAGAGAGAGAGAGAGTTTCTGCATGTTAGACGCAGAAACTTACCTATCTTAGTGATGAAATCAGAGGGGTTACACTCGATAGCAACTAGGTGTGGGAGAGAGTTGAACATGGGAATCACATAGTAGCAAAACAATGTACAATGGCTTTGGGGGTGTACAGTAGCTCCCTATATTTGGAGATCCACTATAGAAAGTGCAAATCTAAGCCCTAATTTAGGAAATTGGATGGGAGGGGGAACTGACATTTTTCCCAAATTTTATCTTATAATTTGGAGAAATGGGAGGTATATAGAAGCCAATGCGGGTGCTCTTAAGTATCTATAAAGTATTGTCTTGCCGTATTTTCATTATATAAAAAAAGTTATTGTAAATAAGATTATTTATCAAAGTACTAATTTTTAATTATATAACCCCTTATGAAATCAAATGATAGGATCTTATTACGTGTGTACTCTGATACTACCTAACATTTATTCATTTGATAAGCATTTTACAAAATACTTTTAATAGGAGAAAACCATAAAAATGAAAGAAAATTGATAGTGTGGACGGAGGGCTCAACCTCCTCAGCCGCTCGTGGTGAGAGACTTTTTGTTTCATTCTGTGTGATTAATTCACGTCTAGTAAACATCTTTTTTTTTTTTAGTTGAAAATATCAAGCAAGGACTATAAATGCAATATGCTGGAAATTTCCTACAGCAGACTGTATCCAGTTCATAAAGACAAGGCTTGAAAATTTCGGAAATGAAAATTAGGACATTTTCGGCAATAAATTGTCCTGGCCTACATATGGATTGGGGGGCTGACAATCATTTGCGAATCATTTTCTCCTATACATGATCAACTGTCCTTATGTTCACAAGGGTCCAACAACAAACAATAGCAATACATTAGTAGGTTCAGCCAATTTGATATCTTGAGAAATCAGGCTTAGCGAATTTGAATTACCACATTTAGAATCAGACAAAACTGGAGATATCTTTAACCATTAAATGCAGTTGAAACATGTATAGTTTTGTTACCGTAGGCTTTATATTACAAGGAATCTATACCGGGGACAATAAATTTTGACAATGTCCGACGATTATAACCAAAAATAGGTTCTAAAAATGAATGTCTCTTGTGCAAAATAATAACTTTCTATATGCAGGATATTTTAGAGCTGGGTTGGTGATCTATTTTTGCATTTGGAAATACCCTATAACCATTAAATACTCTTCAAATGAGTTTAGTTTTGTAACTTTGTTACCTAGCTTAGAATATAAAGAAATATATTCCTGAGAAAATAGTTATCAAAATGCATGAGAATTGTAGCAAATTAAACAATACCTTTCTAGATGCAGGCATATTTTAGACGTTGGTTGGTTAATCTGTTTTGCAGTACTTGTCTGTATGATAACACTACTATTGTTGCTGCTCAATATGTTGAAAATAGCCACCTAAGTGTGAATGCAGAGATTAAACGGCTGCTATATAGCACATGCACCGTCCACTTCTCTGATGGCTTTCTCAGAGGCAGATACAGGGAAAACCACTAAATGACATTTGCAATTTCTGTAACCGTGTACACGTTGGGGAGTGCATAAAGGAAGTGGGGTCATGTTTCCATTGTGGAAAGGTTGGTCATTTCATTAGAGATTGTCCATTGCTTTCGGAGGACAAAAAGAGGCCCAATATACCTCAAAGCTCTAGGCCGATAAATCAAAGTAACAACCGGCGCAAATCTTTACTGGCACGAGTTTTCGCTTTGACACCTAGGGAAGCAGAGGACAAAAATGAAGTAATCACAGGTATATTCTTAAATCTTATCTTCTTGTGAATTCCTTTTGTTTGTTAAAATTTAGGATTACCTTTTTGAATGTCTCTATGGATTATATTGACATAATCACAGGAATTCTTCCCCTTTACTTTAACAAAGCTACTGTTTTGTTTAATTCTGGGGCTACTCACTCTTTTATTTCAATGGAGTATGCCAAGCTTTGTCACGGTGAAGCAGAAGAGATGGATTATAATTTACTAGTCTCGACCCCAGCGGGAGTGTCAATGACCTGTAGCAAGATTCTGCATGGGTGTCCAATAGTAATTAGTGGGAGAGAGATGCCAGCTAACCTGATAGTTTTCCCTATGACTGGGTTTGATGTGATTTTGGGAATGGATTGGTTAGCTTCCATTTATGCCAGTATTGATTGTTTTAAGAAGGAGGTGGCATTCAAACCTCTGGAAGGAGAAGAGTTTCGGTTCATGGGATCAAGAGTACGTGCCCTCCCACCTGTTATATCAGCTATCCAGCTGGGTAAGTTGATACGTGGTGGATGTCAGGGATATCTAGCATACGTAGTGGATGAACCAAATCAGGAATTGAAGTTAGATGATATCCATATAGTGAATGAATATCCAGAGGTTTTTCCTGAAGATTTGTCGGGGTTACCACTGCATTGAGAAATAAAGTTCGCCATTGAACTAGCCCCAGGTACGACACCTCTTTCCAAAGCCCCTTATCGAATGGCACCATCTGAATTAGCAAAACTCAAGGAACAGTTGCAAGATTTATTGGACAAAGGCTTCTTCAGACCCAGTGTGTCACCTTGGGGAGCTCCGGTTTTGTTTATGAAAAAGAAAGATGGGACAATGAGAATGTGTATTGATTATAGAGAACTGAACCGAGCAACTGTAAAGAATAAATACCCACTACCCCGCATTGAAGACTTGTTTGATCAATTGCAAGGTGCACAGGTGTTTTCTAAGATTGATCTCAGATTGGGCTATCATCAATTAAAGATCAAGGCAGAGATGTGCCTAAGCTAGCATTTAGAACTAGGTACGGCCATTATGAATTCTTGGTCATGCCTTTTGGATTAACTAACGCTCCAGCCATATTTATGGATTTGATAAATCGGGTATTTCATGAGTTCTTGGATAAATTTGTAGTAGTGTTCATTGATGATATATTAATATACTTTGGGAAAAAATCTGAACATGAAGAGCATCTAAGACAAGTGCTTGGGAGACTCAGAGATAGGAAATTATTTGCTAAGCTGAAAAAGTGTGAGTTTTGGCTTGAGTCCATTTTGTTTTTGGGGCATGTAGTGTCAAAAGATGGTATCTCAGTAGATCCTGGGAAAGTTGAAGTAGTGGTTAACTGGGCAAGACCAACCAATGTGCATGAGATCAAGAGTTTCTTGGGTTTGGCTAGATATTATCATTGATTTATTGACAGTTTCTAAAAAATAGCGGTTCCTCTTACCGCCCTTACTAGGAAGAATACTAAGTTTGAGTGGACTTCAAAGTGTGAAGAAAGCTTCCAAGAATTGAAGAAGCAATTGGTGACAGCTCCAATTTTGACAGTTCCCAATGAGAGAGGAGGATTTGTGGTTTATAGTGACGCTTCAAGGTTGGGTTTGGGGTGTGTATTGATGCAGCATAGGAAAGTCATAGCTTACGCTTCACGGCAGTTGAAGGCATATGAACAAATTACCCCACACATGATTTGGAATTAGCAGCGTTTGTTTTTGCACTTAAGATTTGGAGGCACTACTTATATGGCGAAAAGTGCGAAATCTATACAGATCACAAGAGTTTGAAATACTTTTTCACTCAGAGGGAATTAAATATGAGATAGAGAAGATGGCTTTAACTGATTAAGTATTATGATTGCAACATTAACTACCATCCAGGTAAAGCTAACGCCATTGCAGATGCACTAAGCAGGAAGTCAATGGGATCAGCGGTGGCAACTCTCACCACTCAACACGAGCTAATAATGGACTTAGAAAGAACATGTATTGAGGTTGTGACTAGCAATCAGCAGGCTTTCATAGCTAATTTAATGGTTCAACCAGCTTTGATAGACAAAATTAAGGCTACCTAGAAAGAGGATGCAATGTTAGTGAGACTTGTGGAAGAAGTAGAGAAAGGGAATAAATCTAAGTTCTGTTTTTCTGAGGATGGAATATTGAGGTTTGGAAGTAGATTGTGTGTGCCAAACAATGATGAAATAAAAAGGATGATTCTCGAGGATGCACATAGTTCGCTTTACACAATTCACCCAGGGAGTACCAAAATGTATCGAGATTTAAGAGAGTCATTTTGGTGGAATGGAATGAAAAGGGAAATTGCCAAGTTTGTAGAACAGTGTCTAACTTGTCAATAGGTGAAAGTGGAACATCAGAGACCCATAGGGTTATTGCAAGCATTACCGATTCCAGAATGGAAGTGGGGAGCATATTTCTATGGATTTTGTTACAGGCTTACCACGGGCACTAATGGGCCAGGATGCAATATGGGTGATAGTAGATCGCTTAACAAAGACTGCTCACTTTGTGCCTATTAAAATTTCTTATAAACTGGAGATACTAGCTGAGCTGTATGTGTAGGAAATCATGAGATTGCATGGGGTACCGGTGTCCATTGTTTCAAATAAGGATCCTAGGTTCACTTCAAAATTTTGGCAAAGTCTGCAAGGAGACATGGGCACTCGATTAAATTTCAACATTGCTTTTCACCCGTAGGCTGATGGGCAATCAGAAAGAACCAATCAAATCTTGGAAGATATGTTGAGAGCGTGTATGCTAGATTTCAGGGGAACTTGGATGCGACACTTGCCCTTGGTCGAATTTTCTTATAACAACAGCTACCAAGCTAGTATTGGGATGGCACCGTATGAAGCACTTTATGGTAGGAAGTGCATATCACCCTTGTTTTAGGATGAAGTGGGTGAAAGACAAATTTTGGGTCTAGAACTTATACAAAAAATAGTAGAGAAGATAGAGACCATTCAAGCCAGAATGAGAGCAGCTCAGAGTCGTCAAAAGAGCTATGCTGATAACTGTCGTCGCCATTTTGAGTTTGAGGTCGGGGATAAGGTATTCTTGAGGATTGCACCAATGAAATGGGTCATAAGGTTTGGAAAGAAAGGCAAGTTGAGTCCTAGATATGTCGAGCCCTTTGAGATTCTTAATCAGATTGGCCCAATGGCTTATAGGGTAGCCTTACCACCAATACTCTCAAGGGTACATGACGCATTTCATGTATCTATGTTGAGGAAGTATATACATGACCCCACTCATGTGATTGACTACGAGCCACCTCAAATTCAAGAAAATCTTAATTGGTGTCGATTTTAGAGAGGAAAGAACAAGTGCTACGGGCACGGACCATTCCATTGGTTAAAGTGGTATGGAATAATCATTCTATTAGTGAAGCCTCTTGGAAATTAGAAAGAGAGATGCAAGTCAAATACCCTTGGTTGTTTGAGAGGGATCAGAATAGCTTGTGACAAATTCTGAGGATGGAATTTTTTTAAGGGGGGAAGGATGTAATACTCGGCCCAGGGCCAGGCCCATGAATTTTTTTTTTTTAGTTTCTGAAGACCTATAACAGCATCATTTTTGGTAAGTCTACTTCCCTTTTTCTTTCAGTTTCTTCTTCTCGATCCTTCCACTCTTTCCCTCTTCAGTTTTTTTTTTTTTTTTCCCACTTCTCATCAATGAATCTTCCTCATCTCCATGTTCCAGCAGTTACCTTGGATTAGTGTAATTTTTTTCTACTTTTGTTTTTCCCGTTCTAGAACTCTCTTTCTCTATAAAGTACAAACTTCCTTGTTTCTCCCTCTCTTGCTTTTTTTGAAGTGGTGTACCTAGTTTTCGGCTTTTGGAGCAAACCAAGATTTTGGGTTGCCATCAAGTTTCCTTTTCAGAACTCCTAACATTGGTAATAATTTTATTTTATTTTATTTTATTTATTTATTTTTCTTCTGTCCCACTTCAGTCTCATAAACTTTTATTTTATTTTCTTTTCCTCTCTCTCTTTTTTTTTTTATGCACACACCCTCTCTATTTTAGTTCACCGTGCGCACACTTAGACCACTCATCCCTCTTCGTGCAAATCACTATCCTTTTCACTTGATTTCAGTGAGTTTTGGGCTTAGAATTCTGTGGGTTGCTTGAAATCGAGGTTGTGTGAAGTTGTTTGTGACATTTTGGGTAAGTACATGTTACTCTCTTCTTCTCTTTTTTTCATTGCTTCGTAAAAGGGGAATCTTATGGGATTTTTTTTATGAGTTTAGTTATTTTAATTATTTTTGTTAAAGTGTAGCGTTTTGGGTTGATGTGCGGCAAATGAGTTTGATTGGGGGTTGCTTGGAGCGGTTTACTAACTGTGTGTGCGATGTGTGTTTAAGTTGGTTGTGTTGGATGTGTTATGAGTGGCATAGATGCCCGGGATTGAAGTGTTGGATGATTAAAAATATATGATGGTTGTGCTGAAGTTTTATATTAAAGGTTGGAGTTGACACAGTTGTTTGAGTTAGGTTATAGACACAGAATTTGTCGTGGTTGGCTTTGGACATATTTTATTGTTGGTTTGGTGTTGGTAAGAAGTAGCTGTATGGGTTGAATTTGGTTGTTGGGAGAAAACTTTTAGTGGCTGTGTTGGGGTTTAAATGCTAATGGTTTGAGGAGGGAACTGTTCAGATCTAATTTTATGAGAGATATTGAGTTAAAAATGGGTTGTTTCGGATTATTACTCAATAAATAGTAGCTTATTGGATTATTTATTAAATGTTGCGTATATGTTTTGTTTAGGTGGTGTTACTGCTAGAGTTCCAACTCAAGGCGTAGATAATATACGGAAGTCAGGTAAGAGGGGTTCCTATGCTAGCTTTGTACAAAAAGAAATGAAATGAGGTCGACATTGAAAATATGCATGTTTGATTTTTGAAAAGAAATCTGAAAACGACCTTAGATGTTTGTTATGCATACGCATGAAATCTAATAAGAGAAAGTGCTTTTCTCATCCAGCTAACTTAATTTAATTCTCTTTTATCTATTTGCAAATCTCTAAATCATCCAAAAGCCTCTTTCGATAGTCAATTGGAAATGACTCTTGTTTATCAATTCACACAAGAATATGCAAATTTAATAAAGCAAGAAAGCAATAAAACCAATGATTTAATTACTATATAGGTTCATACAAGTCTTTCGATCTCTATACTTACTTATGCTGAAATATTCAAGATCTACCCTATGATTCCCTTTTTCAATAGCAAATCATAAGATTAAAAATTATCTAATCAATGGCCAGTTAATTAGAAGCAATAAACTCAGAATAAATCAGATAAATAAAGAGAGAATTGCATTAAATTAGCGTAGACAATCAAGCATAGTTCGGAAATAGGTTACATCGTTTTCCTAGAACAAAGAAAATTTAGCTCATGCTAGAAATGGAATTCAACATAAACGAATTCACCATAATTGTTCTGAGAAGATTGGAAGAAAAAAAACACTGAAAAATCCTCCTTGCAGCTGCAACTCGTCTTCAAAAGCTCAAGGGAACGATTCAACGCTTTTCTCCCCTCCGTGCTTGTGCATGATTCCAACGTACGTGCAATAATTGGAATTCCCTCTCCAAAATAGATGATTTGAATCCCTCTAGCTATGTTTTCTGTCCCAAAAAGTGTTCTCCAGTCAAAAAGTACGGCCATAGGGTGAAAAATCCTTTTTTATATCGTCTGACGGCGGAAAACCCTGGATCTGTCAAAATACGATGTTCGCTCGAGCAGGGTGTCGAGCGCACGTCGAGCGTTCGACTCTACCTGAGTTCGCTCGAGCGTCCTATCAGGCACACATCGAGCGTTCGACTCTGCCTGATTTCGCTGGAGCGGCCAATGTCTCCGCTCGAGCGATCTTTGTTTTTCAGCAACCGGCTCAAGCTCCCTGTCGAGCGGCAATCGAGTTTTTGAATCTGCCTGAATTCGCTCGAGCGGCCAAAAGCCTCCGCTCGAGTGAACTTGTAAAATCTGCAATATGAAATTTTTGCAAGTCATCAAATACCCCCAAACTTACAACTTTGTTTGTCTTCAAACAAAAAGAAAAGCAAATAATAGTTTAGACAATATCAACTCGACCCGATAGAGAAGTATCATCACTCACCAATCTTTTATGAATTTAGATTTCATCTCTAGTATCTTACTCTTTTAACATCAAAGATAGCAAGAAAATCAATCAAAAATTTTACAATTTTTCAAGCAAGAGTTAGGTGTTTACTTCAACCTAAAGTTAAGACCTTGAGTGTGTATGTGATATAGTCAATTTAATCTCAAACCACCTGCAAACTCAGATAAAAGTAGAACAACCAAAATCAGAAGAATTCTCTTAAAACTTAACTCCATAAGTCCAATTTTCAGAAATCCTCTCCACCAATGTAGTCAATACCAAAATCAGAGATCAAAAGGTCTTTAATAAGGTTGTAATGATAGGCCACAGGGTGAGAGTTAAGAAAGAACTGGATATAGAAAATCAAAGCAAACTGGAAAAATACTTAGTGAACAGAACATTAAAAGAGAAACCCACATGATTCAAATCATAACTCTTTCTTGGCAATATGCTCATACTTGTGGCATTATTATTGCTGTAATCACTGATGTAATACCAACAATTTCCTTAACAAAATCTGAGGTAATTCACACTCCGTTTAGCGACTTCTTTTTCTTTTTCTTTCTCTTTTCTTCTTCTTCTTCTTCTTCTTTTTTTTTTTTCTCGGTCACTTCCTTTCTTCTTATTTTTCTTCTTCTTCTTTGATCAAACAAAGCAAACATAATACGGTTCATCATGAAACCAATTTTTCTCTTGTAAATGTAACTCTCCACCAAAGTATTTTCTCAAACTATCAAAGGTAGATTCATTGTTTTTCAAGCTTAGAGCTAGCATGGTTTATGTAGTTCAAAGAATAAATAAAGGCTTATGAAAGCTCAAGGGGGTTGACTATGGAAACACACCATGTAATGATGGCATGACATTTAGGACGGCTGGAAAAGCTTTTTGGTTATGCCTAAGAAATGCCTAGATCATTTCTCTAATATTTGGTCTCAACTAGGATTTCACCTCAAGGACCCATCAACGAATTCTAGAACAAAGCAAAATAGAAGGCCAATAGAACCCACTTTGAAGTACCTTAGCTGCTGTACGGGTGGCAATGATGGAGGATGTCTTGCATCTCTTCTTCTGGCACACATCTTCTAATAATTTGATCAGGGCATCTTTTGAACAACAAAGGCTCATCCCAAAGATAATAATTCACATCATGCAAAAATTTCTTACGTTGATGGTAAGTAAGATCAGGTGGTAAAACTTTACAAGCTAGATAGTTAACTATATTAGCATACCACGGAAGCTTGATCTCACATGCAAACAATTGCTCATCAGGGAATGCCTCTTGGACTACTGAATCTGGTCTTTCTTCCTCTTGCTCTAACCGAGAGAGATGGTCAGCCACTAAATTTTCACTTCCTTTCTTGTCTCGAATCTTCAAGTCAAATTCTTGAAGAAGGAGGATCCAACGAATTAGCCTTGGCTTAGCATCCTTCTTGCCAAATAAATAGCGAAGTGCTGCATGATCAGTGAACACTATCACCTTTGTACCAATGAGGTAGGACCGAAATTTGTCACAAGCAAACACCACAGCAAGCATCTCCTTCTTAGTTGTCGTATAATTCAATTGAGCTTCATTTAATGTCCGGCTTGCATAATAGATGGCTCTAAACAGCTTGTCTCGCCTTTGCCCCAACACTGCTCCAATTGCAAAGTCACTTGCATCGCACATAACTTCAAAAGGATGACTCCAATCAGGCACAATCACAATTGGTGCTGAAATTAGCTTTTCCTTGAGTGCATTAAAGGCCTGCAAACAAATAACATCAAAGTCAAATGCAGAATTTTTCTCAAGAAGATTACACAAAGGTTTAGAGAGTTTAGAAAAATCCTTGATAAATCTTCTATAAAATCCCGCATGTCCCAGAAAACTTCTGATTCCTTTCACATTCTTTTGAGGTGGTAGTTTCTCTATGGTTGCAATTTTGGCTCGATCCACCTCAATTCCTTTAGATGACACTCTATGGCCTAGCACGATCCCTTCTTGAACCATGAAATGACACTTCTCCCAGTTTAGGACTAGATTTTTATCTTCACATCTCTGCAAAACAAGAGCTAAGTTATGCAAACAATGATCAAAAGATGTACCAAAAACTGAAAAGTCATCCATGAATACTTCCATTATATCTTCCACCATGTCAGAAAAAATAGCCATCATGCAACGTTGAAATGTCGCAGGGGCGTTGCACAATCCAAAGGGCATCCTCCTAAAAGCAAACGTTCCATAGGGGCATGTGAATGTAGTTTTCTCTTTATCTTCAGGAGCTATAGCAATCTGATTATACCCCGAATAACCATCCAAAAAACAATAGTAGGAGTACCCAGCCAATCGATCCAACATCTGATCAATGAATGGAAGTGGAAAATGATCCTTCCTTGTTGCTTTATTCAACTTGCGGTAATCCATGTATACACGACATCCCGTGACCGTTCTTGTAGGAATGAACTCATTATTGTCATTTTTCACCACCGTCATTCCACCCTTCTTTGGTACAACTTGCACTGGACTTACCCATAAACTATCTGAAATAGCATATATAATTCCAGCATTAAGGAGTTTCAAAATTTCAGCTGTCACTACTTCCTTCATTGCTAGATTTAATCTTCTTTGGTGCTCGATCGTTGGCTTGTAAAGCTCATCCATTAAAATCTTGTGCATACAAATGGAGGGACTTATTTCTTTTATATCAGAAATAGTCCATC